>NW_027312769.1:0-26103 GCF_040954645.1 Diabrotica undecimpunctata | reverse complement strand
ACGCGCTATCTCAGAGTATTTTGTTAATATAATTTAGTTAGTGTCATAACAATTTCAATTTTAAAGATAGTTTGTTTAAAATTTACATTGTTTATATAATTTAATTAGTTTCATAAGAATTTCAGTATAAAGATAGTTTATTTTAAATTTACATTCGCTATGTTGACTATATATATATATATATATATATATATATATATATATATATATATATGTGTGTTTCATAATAGATACAAGAAAGATAATTCCAAAAAGTGCTTACAAACTAATTCTTTGAGAACCGCGATAAAAACCCTATATATATATATATATATATATATATATATATATATATATATATATATATATATATATATATATATATATATATGTATATATATATATTATTGTGATATTTCAAGTCTTGGTGCGCCAAGCTATAATTAGCTAATTAAATTTTTTTGATTAATTAAAATTATTTAAATGATATGATTATTACTCTATCACAATTTTAATTCTTTTATCTCAGGGTTAAATTCGTGCTTCAATATCTATGCTATTACATGTGAAAGGTAAGGTCCAGAGAATACCGGAATAATAAAAAACACATATGATCTAACACTATATATTGAAATAAAAATAATGAAATAATTCACACTCAAAAGTTTTCAATAAACAAATCTCATATAATGATTCTCAAAAATTTTGTTCTACATACGAGAACAATCAAATTAAATGGTACAAACAATATTAATTGAAATCTCAAAATTCCGAACTATTCTAACTCTCCTAATCAAAATATTTATATCCTTTCTAAATTAAGTGTAAAAATTGTGTTATCAATAAAAGAAAAACTGCAGAAAACAAAATATCTCTCTCTGATGATGAGTGGTCCAAATCCTTGTTCCTTATAGACTGTATTATCTCCTCTCAACCGCTCCCTATGTAATCAGCAATCTTACACAGATTGTTGCAAGTATATCGTCCTTAATGATCTCCTTCAAAAGCACAAATCATTCAAATTATGATAGCCTTTTCTCCTCTCGATAAACTGAATCTCTCGTTGGCCCGAGTAAAAAAATGACTCTTGGAATATCTTCTCTTTACGATAAACTGAATCTCTCGTTGGCCTGAACAGTGACTCTTGGAATATAAGTAGAGAAATATGACTTACAATATTTTGTTGTTTCAGCTTCTGTCAGATACACTAACTCCACAAAAACTCACTAACATTCAACACTACTGCTTGCTACATTTCGGGAACCGACAGAGAACAAACACTGTTCTTTCTTGAAGACTTGGAAACCAACTAACTATATCTTTTTTTTCTCCTCAATCTCGCTAAACTTTCTCCCACACACTTATCCCACCTTTTTCAATCTCCGCCAATCACAACTCGTCACAATTCCCCCATTTCTTCATTTCGATAACAAACAAATTTTTACCTATAATTATAAATTTCCTAAAACTTATTTACAAATACTATTTTTCTATAAATCTTAAAAACTAACAAAAACCTCTTTCTATAATCCTCTATTGTCTTTAATCACTACACTAATGTATTTGTAAAAACCCGTTTCAATTTGTCTTTTGTTTCACTTAAACTTATGCGGGTCAACTGAAGTATAACAAAGAAATGATTGATGCAAAGCTTACATTTTGTTTGGTACAGGTAATTCAAAGATTTAATAACTTTCCTTCTCCGAAATGTTTGTTGGATATTATCCTACTTATCTGAATTATTTTAATTTTTTGTTGAACTTTGAAATATTTTAAACAAACCAATATTTTCTTGATTTTACATATCATAACAATATATATATAAATATATATATATACATATATATATATATATATATATATATATATATATATATATATATATATATATATATATTATATAATGCAGGTTCTCATGACTTAACACCAAAAGAAATAACAGGATCCTGAAAATTAAAAATTCGTATGCATACTTTCAAGGCATTTCAGATTTACTATTGGAAGCACAGTAATTTTTGTTTGTTTTTTTTTTAGATGTACTTTAAAAATTATGAAGAAAGGCCTTGTTTATTAATAAATACAAGTAGATATATAACCATTATTTATTTTATTTGAAATGAGTGTATTTTTAGAGACTTGTTCTGAAATAATTAGACACATTAATATGGTTCAAACTAGAAAACGAGAAATTGGTCTGACTTGAAATTCCTTTCATCTTAACATATTTGCTTAGTTTTCGTAATGTACCAAAAGTTTTAATTGCTAGGTATACTTAATACCCACTTTATTCATGTAGACGCCATCAAACCAACGCCAAAACTCAACAAACCAGGAAACAGAGCACTTACTGTGCTGCACACTTCAATGAGAAAATTAATATTCAGGCTTATCGACCACCCTCCACAAGAGGGATGAATATATATGGAGAGAAACTGTTTGATCTCCTTTAATAACAACTCGACCATATTATAACTTTCCGGAGGCGCTCGTATAATACTAATCATCATGACCGCCGATTCGCAAAAAGAAGGGGAGGTTTCTTACCCTCAGTCAATTTTAATCCTCAATTACCATCCGGTTTTCCACTAAGGAGGGTAATATCAATTTGTTTTTTTCAGAATCAAGAAAAAGAAAATATAGCTAAAATATAATAACTTATTAAAACTTTTTATACACTTATCTAGACCTCCCCGTACATTAGTAAAATATACCTTATTAAGAACTTGCAGAGCTACAGAGAAACTCAACAATAGGGCTTTTATGCCATAAAGAATTTTAGGGGTCGAAATCTGGGGTCAGCAAGAAAGAAAATCGGACAAAGGGATTGACACAAAATATCTCATTATTCGCATATTATATACTACAGTGTGTGTCGAAAGTATCGCCAGTGTTGTAAGGATCCGGTTGAGGTAACTAAAATTAAAATTAAACAGATATAAAAATTTTTCGTTTCTTGATTGAAATTCATTTTATATGTCAGTAAAAATTTCCACATATTTTATAATAAATTTTGTGGAAGTTTTGAAAACAAAGTTTTCAGTGTTTATTTGATATATACATTTTAAGTTGTTCGTCCTGATTAGTGAGATATTGTTTCAAGTTTAGAATCGATAATTACTCTAAAGTTTTACGCAAATAGCATTTATTGTTTATGAAAACTTTTTATCGAACTTAATACTTCCTTACGTATATTATCATCATTCTGGCTTTGCAACCCTGCATGGGTCCTAGCCTCCTCAAGAATTTTTGTCTTATTTATCTTGTACATTCTATAAAGTTCTCCACACTCCATTGTCATTCACTGCCCCAGAGATTCTCCTTAGTACTTTTCTATCGAAACATTCTAACATGTTTTCATTACTTTTTGTTAGAGTCCAGGTATCTAAACCATATGAAACATATTTCTACAACAAGTGATCGTAGGATTTATGGTTGCGTGCTTATTTTCACATACTTCATTTTGTTGGTCTTTATTATTAAGCCTATTTTTGTAGCTCATTTTGAATGGTACACACGCCTCTCATACAGCGTTTTCCGTTCTCCCAACAATATTGATATCATCAGCATAGCCCAAGATTTGCATTGATTTATTATGTATGGAATCAATGGTTTTTGATTTGTAACATACGTATTACTTTTTTCAAAGCTAGATTAAGCATAAGTATACAGGAGAGAGGGTCTCCCTAGAGCAACCCGTTATTTGTTTTAAAAGGTTCAGACAGTTCCCCCTGAATTCGTACTCTACATTCAACTTTTTCAAGAGTTAGTTTTGTTAAATTTACCAACTGATTTGGTATTCCTAGCTCTTTCATTGCTTTGAAAATTTTGTTTCTATTCACAGAGTCGTAGGCTGCGTTGCTATAAATATGTAATAATTATCGATGCAATACTCCAGTGTTTTTTCTTAAATTTGTTTAAGGGTTCCAATCTGATGAATTGTCGATTTACCACCTCTGAAACCAGCCTCATATTTTCCTACTACCCGTTCTGCGTATGGTGCCATATAGTACTGTGAAAAATATTTTATACACTGCGATAATAATAGTCATATACTACTACTACTAAGGATTTCCACAGTTTTCACTGTCTTCCTTCACTCAACCGTTTTCTCCAATTTTCCCTGTCATTCCAGTCTCCATCTCGCAGGGTTCTTTTCTCCATAGCCTCGTCGATTTCATCTCTGAATGACCTTCGGGGTCTTCCTCTCTTTCTTCTTCCAATCGGGCTCCATTCTGTGATTTTGTTTATCCAGCGTCCTCTGTCCGCTCTTCTGACGTGGCCGTACCAGGATAGTCTCTTCTCCTCTATATAGTCGATTATGTCTGATTGCACTCCCATTCTCCGCTTAATCTCTGCGTTTTCAATTCTGTCTCTTTTTGTAAGTCTACAGCTTCTTCTTAGGAACTCCATTTCTACTGCTCTTATTCTACCTCTATTTCTCTTGTTTATTGTCCAGTTTTCGGACCCATATGTCAGGATACTTCTTGTCAGGGTGTTATATATTCTCTTTTTTGTCTTTATCGTAATGTTCTTATCCCATTAATAGTCATATCAAAGCGATAATTATATCAAAGCGATATCCTCTGTAGTTAGAGCATTTAAAGATATTTCCTTTTTTGTGTATGGTGCAAAGAATTTCAGTATTTCAGTCATTTATGTGTACATATTTCTTTTATAAGCTGCTGTAATGCTATTATGGTTTCGTGGCCACCTTCTTTATATAGTTCAGCTGGGAGATTATCTATTCCGGGTGATTTGTTTTTGGCTAGTTTTTTAACTGCATCTTTAACTTCTCGTTTAAA
The DNA here is from genome assembly GCF_040954645.1 of Diabrotica undecimpunctata. Lineage (NCBI taxonomy): Eukaryota > Metazoa > Arthropoda > Insecta > Coleoptera > Chrysomelidae > Diabrotica > Diabrotica undecimpunctata. The sequence goes on along the minus strand of NW_027312769.1, from coordinate 21,322 downwards.
CTCTCGTCTGTTTCCTTTAACTTCTCTTTCGCTTTTTAGGTTTCCTTCTTCTTTCTCTATATTAAGTGTCTCGTTAAAGTATTCCACCCATCTAGTCAATACATCTTTCCTTGTTAGCCATAGGTCGCCATTCTGACTCTGTTGATATTAACTTATTTATGGAATGCTCTGAATTCTTTCTCTTTCTTGAGATTTTTTATATATGTAAGTTTCTTGTTTAAGCGGTTTCAATGTTTTCTTTTGTGCATTCTCTTTTCTTCTCTTGTTTGGGTCTGATAATTCTCTATAATTGTTCTAGTTCGTCGGGTACGCATCTTTCTGTAGGCTTAATATTTTTCTTTTTTTTTTGCATTATTGGATTCATCGTCAAACCAATGATCTTTCTTTATTTAAATTTTAATTCCTTTGCCTGTTGCTGATGTTTTTCGACTACCGTCCTGCAATTGTCACATCTCTAAGCTTTTGCACATTCCATTTTTTTCTATCCATTTTATTTCCTTTACTGGTGTTTGAAATTCTAGCCCTTAATGTTAAGATCACTAGGCAATATTCTGAGTCTACGTTTGCGCCTCGATAACTTCTGCAGTTTATTACGTCTGTTCCATGCCTTCAATCTATTAAGATGTGATTAATCTGACTTGTTATTCTTTCATTAGGAGAGGTCCATTTAGTGCTGCTGCTAAGTTTATCAGTCGTAATCCATTATCTCTATTAATAATTTGTAGGCAATGCTTTCCTACCATGGACATGAAAAGTCACTCTCGTACTATTCTTGAATTCATGTCACCTAATACAATCTTAATGTCATTTCTGGGACATATTCCGTAGGCTTGCTCTAGGTCTTCGAAGAACTGATCTTTTATTTCCACTGGTTTGTCATCAGTTAGGGCATGTGCATCGATCAAACTGTAATTAAATAATTTCCCTTTTAAGCGCAAATAGCAATTTCTTTGACTGTAGGTTTTAAAGTCAACAATAAGGCCTTTTGTTCTTTGGTTTACTTTACTTCTTTATATTATACAGTTGTTGAAAATTAGTAAAATACTATGTGTAAGAAAAATATGTGTAGGAGGCTTTAAATTACAGTTAAAAAACTTAACAAACATTAACATATGGGGAGTACAAAAAGTTAAAAACATTAAAAACAGTAATTTACTTTAGCTTTATTTTCGTATTAAGTTAATACATAAAGTTGCTTTTCTGACTAATGTCAACATAAAGGTCTTGACGTTTTATAATTTGTCAGCTTTCAACGTCAAGCTATCAGGTTAATTGACCAAGTGCAAATATACCAATTTATATCGTTTCTCCCCTCAATGTCATCTATTATCCTGTGTCGCCAACAGTGATATTCTACCAGGGTTTTGCTTTGAAGGAAATCCAAATTGAGAAACATCGTTATCACTTGGACAGCATTAATAAATTTGCTGCATATAAAAATCCGCCTCTTAACATAATTGTGCTATAAATTTTGCTTAGGAATAAAGTTCATTTTTTGACAATATCAAAAATTGGCATTACAAAATGTTGTTTAAAGTTTAATTTAAAAAATATTTGTACTTTATTATTATTTCTAATTGCTTTATTAAAATTTATATCGCTTGGGAATGATAACAACGTGATAAACTTTCTGTTTATTGATGGTTTTTAATTATTTGGAAATTTAAATACGTAATAAATAGACATACAGTAAGGTTTGTAAATAAAGTAGTAAAGCAGTAGTTATTACATGGAAATAATTGAAAATTTAATCTGCAGTAATTCCATCGACATACCTCGATATATCCACCGTTTCATTAAATACACTGAACTGTTCTATTGGCTAATTACCGACATACATCCTTTATGGCAGCTGCTAAAATTTCCTGACGTGCTTCTGGAATTATCCTCCCCAAATGATTTGTATCTTGAAACAACTCTTACTAGTAAACTTTATTTTTAACACTTTTGCACCTGACTACCACTATACTGGTAGTTTGAGTTTTCCGTAATACACTGACTACCACTTTACTGGCTCACAGCTCTACTAATTTCAATGCTTTATATATTCGCACAGACAAAGAGTGACGGAAAGAGATGTAGACGCCCTATATATATATGTAGTCTCTAATACTGTAATTTTCCAGTATCTGGTAGTTCGTTTCTAAACAATTATCACATTTAGAGCACGTGATAATTTTAAGGTTATTTATGGTAATATTTGTGAATTTTATTGATGAAATATCTATCATCACCATTATTTGTGATAATACAAATATTCCAGGGTAAAAAATATTAAATATCATTTATAGAATAAGTCAGAATAGTGCTAGTTCAAATTACCTGCGCGCAGACTATATACATGGAAAGCGCCACAAGACAATGATAAAAATTGCGTCAGAAACCAAATAGATTATATCATGATTAACCAGAGATACCGAAATAGCATACAAAGCGCAAAAACTTACCCCAGTGCCACACCCTGCTCGTCGCCAAAATCAAAAACACGTTGAAGCAAAAAAAGAAAGAAGAGAGAACAGAAATCAGATATGAGCTTACTTAAGGATATAGAAACGAGACAGAAGATAGTACAAGAACTTACCCACTAATGTCGAGAACTTAAAAACAGACAAAAGGAAAATGATGTACCAGAAGAATCCGACGACTTAAACCAAATATGGAAAGAAATCGGTCAGTGTACTCCGAAATGTGGAATAGTTCAAATCTCTATTTTTTACTATTGTGTATTACTTTATTTTGAACTCATTTGTGGATGAACGTAATTGTATGGTTTTTTTTATAATTAATAGTAAAAAATAAATACATAACATCCTAAACTTGGCAAGCGCAAGGGCATCTACCAAGGTTTACTTTTTATAAGTACCTATATGTCTAATATTTTTAGTGTTTCTAATACTATATTAGTGTCTGATGTTACTAACTACACATAACAAATTACTCTTTTATTTTCAGGGTGAGAATGTGTCCGATGATAATCTTTCAATGACATCAACTGGGACTATTACAGATGACGATAAAATCAATATCATTGGTCCAATAGCTGATAATTTTTTAATGGATAAGTTATTCGCTGGAACATCTAGCCCTGCTACCGATAGCAAACACCGAATATAACGATTTCCCCAAACTTTGTAAAGAAAACGTGATTCTTAGATATTTCCAAAACGAATTCACTGATCTAACTTATTCCGAAAACTTAAAAGATGCTTTACCAGAAACAGACATAGATGTTGATCCTACTGATGATCAAAAATTATTTTAACTTTTTATATTTTTGTAATAATTCTGGATTTAATTTCATTTTGAATTGTTTATTAAATAGTTTACCTTATTTTTGATTACACATTAAAAAATTTAAGAAAGTTCTGATTAAGTCTGCAAGTTTGTCAAATTGTAACATCCATTCCTTATTTGTATTTTTTCATTAGATTTAACTTTATAATTGCTGAGTACAATATTGATTTTAGTACATACTAATAAACTATTAAAAAAATCTACTAATAATCTCTAATAAACCAAACATATAAAATGTACCCATATAAAAATGGGTACAACAAAATACACAAATACAAAACGTAAAATCACAACAAAATTAAATTTAAATACCGTGAGTAAAAGAAACAATGCAACACTGTAAAAATATCCAGCTCCTCACTGTATAACGTTTACTGCACGAATGGCTTTGCTAGACCCCCACTTTCAAATTTGTTTCTGCGCGGGGACTTTTTAAGGCGAGCGGTTTACCCCTCAAAAGACGCTTAGAAACAGAATATACCTACTAAAATTCTTTTTGCATTTCTAATGCACCAAACCTTTTTTATTCAATTCTATATATTTTTCCAAGATGAAATGTATTTTTTTTAAATTTTTACAAGTGGGCCGGCAATTGTTATTAACAAATAACTTATACAAAAAAGCAATTTCACCGAATTGCTTCGGAATCAATTTTTTTAAGTGTATCTCATCAAAATAAACACTTTTTTACTCTTGATAATTTTTCGAAAAATGCTTCCTTTTCGAGTTATTTGCATTTTTTTGTTGAAAAAATGCCTTAATTAGTGATTTTTGGGATTTTTTTTTCTAAAAAACTACTATAATCTATTTCTAATGAGTGTAGAGTAATAAAATCTCATGAAGTATTCAAAAGCGCTACAGGGTAATCCGTCAATAATCCGTCAATAAATTCCGTCCGCATTGCAAAATTCTGTCGTTTCATAAAGAGCAGGTAGGTATCACCCTGTTTTAAGGGATTAGTCCATTGTTATCGACAGATAAACACTGAGCCAGAGGCGCGCTAGTGGGTTAATTGACAAAAGAATATGCATTCTTAAAAATCATATTAAAGGAAATAAAAATGTAATACAGCAGAACAGTGTTATTAAAAAAATATAAAATGTAACAATAAAATATATACGAACCGAAATCGGGAAATACTCACAACTCTGAGATAGCGCGTTTTACATATTGAAACACTTGTGGGGAGTTTAAATCAATTTATTCACAAAAACTACAAAAACTTTACTGGATACGTTATTATAATTCTACATCACTATAGTCTTCATCCGAAGAACTGTCATCATCCCCTGGTGTTATAATTATAGGGTCAACCACCTGATCGACCAAGTTGTCCAGTTCCCACATTTTATCTTCCTCTTTTAAAACATGCTGGATTGCTTTTTGCCAGTTTTCTGATGTGATTTCCATAATGGCTTGATCAAACAATACCTTGACATCTTTCATTTTAAATGTGGTATTGTGCCTTGCAACATATCCTTTAACTTGTGCCCATATAAGTTCTATGGGATTTAATTCGCAATGATATGGCGGTAGGCGTAGCACAGTTACTTTATACTTTTCTGCTACATCTTCTACGGCATATTTTATGAAGCGAGATTTATGTTGTTTTACTACGGCTAGTAGTTCCTTCTTTATTGAATTCGTCTCAAACTGAATACCTTTATTTGACAGCCAGTTAATAATTTCTTGCTTTCTCCAAGCTGAAGTTGGTACCTTCTCTATGCGCCTTGAATGGTAGCTTGCATTATCCATAACCACGACCGAATCAGCTGGAAGAAATTTTAACATTTCCCCGAAGTAGTCTTCGAAGACATCCGAATTCATGTCCTCATGATAATCTCCCGTCCGACACGACTCAAAGCTTAACAAACCTTCTTTTAAAAATCCTTCTTCGCTTCCAATGTGAGCAATTATAAGCCTCTTCCCTTTTCCCGAAGGCACTTTAATACCCGTCGAAAGGTCTTCTATGAAAGCTTGGCAAGCACTTGTTACATTTTTATCTTGCCACATTTTTTGGACTATATAACCTTCGTTTATCCACGTCTCATCAAGATAAAAAATTTTCTTGTGCTCTCTGCGGTACTGTTTTATAGTTCTCAAATATTTTCGTCTCCAGCAAATGATTTCATCACTTTCCAGTAATAGTGCCTTTCGATTGTGCTTTTCCCAGGAAAAATTCATACTTTTTAAAGTTTTCCATAAAAGTTTTCTGGATATCAAAGGAATATCGTTATCTTGGCTTATCTCCATTAGTATTTTGTCAAGGGTGGGTATTTCCTTTTTAAAATAAAACGAATGAACTTTTCTTCAAATGTCAAGTTTGGTGTCTTTACCTAAGATTTTTATTGGTCTTCCTGATTTTCTCTTGCATGGACTTAACTGGCCTGATATCTTTCTTTCTCGCAATAATTTAAAAATCGTGGACTGTCCAATTTCAGTCATTCGGGCACATCGCTCAACACTTTCTTGCACAGAAAAACTAGGGTGATCGTGTTTTATGCAATCAGTTACATTTAAAATTATAACTTTTTCACTAACAGATAGCGGAGAATTTTTTACACCTCTTTTCTTTGGAGTAAATGTCGCCATTTTATAACTTTTTCATTATTTCTATATCACAATATTACTGTACGTTTAATTGGTGTAGTAACAATTACTAACTCGAATGTCGAATGTCGAATGATAATAATAAAATAAAAGAGGGATTATAATGAAAGTGTAAGTAAAACCTCATTACGCGTTATTAGTCTTCATGTTGATTTATTTTAGTTCTTAGTAATATTAGGAGGTGCGTCATACCCTTATCAGTTTCTTCTAATGCTTTTATTCGTTCAGTAAGGAAGTGAATTTGTTTTTATAAATAAAAATGTAATTAGCTTTAATGACCATATAATGGAATACGAGTTTGAAGAATAAGTTAATCGAAAAATTAAATAAAATTGGTTATCACAAAATATCCAAAATATGATATTTTGAGGTACATCAATTTTTGACGACGAAGTTGACATCCGTCCATTTGCCTACGCCCATGACGACACCGAAATTCAGGCAAATTTTATGACACTTCATGATTTATTACTCTACACTCATTTGAAACCAATTATAAATGAATTGCAATTCTACAAATAGCTTTATAATCTTTAAACCGTCGAGTACAAGTTAGAATATTTTGACAAGGATAATTTTTTTCTATCTTGCTAAAAACGTGGACCCAAATATTTCGAATATGCCTTTCGAGCAGTCTACCGCTAAGTGTGTACAGCGGTTGCGGCGATACAGGCGTGCGGCGCGTAGAAATATTTGTTTAAATTTAAAAAATTAATTCAATACAAATATTGCGTACAATTTATTAAAAAAAAAGATATTTCTAATTATTTTTATATAGACATATTATAATTAAAACAATTAAAATTAATTTTTTACAATGCTATAATAATGTAATTTTTCTTTTAATATACGTGGTGACTATATTATTGAATGTTTTATTACAGTGAAATACATTAAGCAATATATAATTCATTTTTCATTAAAAAATATAATAAAATTAAAATATAATATTAATAATTATACATCGTTTTCATTCGTCAATAATTTGAAAATTTTCGTCAACAGCAACAGGATTTCCATCTAATAAGCTGATTTCATTGCCTTCAATAGAGTCGTCTTTAACATTTTTACAATTCTCTGGTGTACATGCACACACCGCGCAGCATTCTAAATTATAGGAAATACAATTACAATTTTTCGTAGAACATTTTCTGGTACATGAGCAGAAATACTTTTGTAACATATCTAAACTAGTTTCGGCTTCAAATAATTAAAATCGAAACAATTATTTTCCATTGTCCAACCATGGGTTAATGGATCAAGAGATGAAATAATATTGTTTTTTGCTTGAATCCATTCATTTATTTGCCACTTTGCTCTTAAGTAATGTTGTAATAATGCTGGTTTCGAAGGTGGTAATTTTTCATTAGATGCATTTTTTTTAATGCAATATTATATCTTAATTCATTTATGGATTCATGATATTTTTTAAACTTATTTTAAGGGTCATACAGTTTAGATAAAAATAGAGTCAAAATTGTAAGTCCTTTATCTAAAGGTAAAGTAGGCAAATTTCTTAATTTTTCCAATTGACTATCAGTTAATTTCTGCAAAGCTTTATAAGCCTTCTTTTTTCCCATATCATAAAATGAACTTGTGGTATCACAACCTGTTATGCTAATGCATTATTAGCATACTGTTGCACATTATTTTTCCAATTTCTTTTGCAATTTGATGTACAGGTATATATCGAGAACGATCCACATTTTTTACAATATTTCCTGTGTGAAACCATAAAAGTGGTTCACTTGTGAAATCATGATAATGAGATAAAAGTAAAATAAATATATCTGTGTCCGGAGATTTAACAATAATTTGAATTTTTTTATCCAAATGCTGCTCAAATCATATATATATATATATATATATATATATATATATATATATATATATATATATATATTTTATGATATGTAAAATCGAAAAAAATATTGGTTTGTTTAAAATATTTCAAAGTTCAAAAAAAACATTAAAATATTCAGATAAGTAGGATAATAAACAACAAACATTTCGAAGAAGGAAAGTTATTAAATTCTTGGATTTCCTGTACTAAACAAAATGTAAGCTATACATAAATCATTTCTTTGTTATACTTGAGTGACCCGCATAAGTTTAAGTGAAAGCCAAAGAATTGAACGGGGTTTTTCAAAATACATTAATGCAGTGATTAAAGACAATAGAAGGGATTATAGAAAGAGGTTTTTGTTAGTTTTTAAGAATTATAGAAAAATATTATTTGTAAATAAGTTTTAGGAAATTTATAATTATAGGTAAAAATTTGTTTGTTATCGAAATGAAAAAATGGGGGAATTGTGACGAGTTTTGATTGGCGGAGATTGAAAAAGGTGGGATAAGTATGTAGGAGAAAGTTTAGCGAGATTGAGGAGAGAGAAAAGATATAATCAGTTGGTTTTCCAAATCTGTAAGAGGAACAGTGATTGTTCTCTGGCGGTTCCTAAAATGTAGCAAGCAGTAGTGTTGAATGTTAGTGAGTTTTTGTGGAGTTAGTGTATCTGACAGAAGCTGAAGCAGCAAAATATTGTAAGTCATATTTCTCTACTTATATTCCAAGAGTCACTGTTCAGGCCAACGAGAGATTCAGTTTATCGTAAAGAGAAGATATTCCAAGAGTCATTTTTCGCTCGGGCCAACGAGAGATTCAGTTTATCGAGAGGAGAAAGGCTATCATAATTTGAATGATTTGTGCTTTTGAATGAGATCATTAAGGACGATATACTTGCAACAATCTGTGTAAGATTGCTGATTACATAGGGAGCGGTTGAGAGGAGATAATATAGTCTACAAGGAACAAGGATTTGGACCACTCATCATCAGAGAGAGATATTTTGTTTTCTGCAGTTTTTTCTTTTATTGATAACACAATTTTTACACTTAATTTAGAAAGGATATAAATATTTTGATTAGGAGAGTTAGAATAGTTCGGAATTTTGAGATTTCAATTAATATTGTTTGTACCATAAATTTTGATTGTTCACGTACGGAGAACAAAATTTTGAGAATCCTTATATGAGATTTGTTTATTGAAAACTTTTGAGTGTGAATTATTTCATTATTTTTATTTCAATATATAGTGTTAGATCATATGTGTTTTTTATTATTCCGGTATTCTCTGGACCTTACCTTTCACATGTAATAGCATAGATATTGAAGCACGAATTTAACCCTGAGATAAAAGAATTAAAAATTGTGATAGAGTCATAATCATATCATTTAAATAATTTTAATTAATCAAAAAAATTAATTAGCTAATTATTGCTTGGCGCACCAAGACTTAAAATATCGCAATAATATATATATATATATATATATATATATATATATATATATATATATATATATATATATATATATATATATATATATATATATATATATATATATATATATAATGAATCAGAAGTATTTGCTGACAACGTGTACTCTTGTAAATTTGTATTCCAAGCTTTCGGACATTGGTTATGTCCTTCATCAGGGAGAAACTTAATGAGGTTGTATCATTAACGATGTTATGTAATGTTGATAAAATTTATCACAGTCTGTCATCTTTGTTCAGTATAAAAATCTATTTCTACGTTTAATATTCAAAAATTACTTTACTCTGAGATAGCGCGTAAAACTTATTGGAACACCAAGAAAGCGATGAAAGATAAACGTCAGAAATCTTCTTGGTAGTCGATCATGGACAATAATGGCCATAGATGGTAAAGAATGGAAAGAATTGCTGAGAGGGGCCATATCTTAAATAAGGTTGAGCTGTGGAGCCATAGGATGAAAGAAGTAGGTGAAATATAAACAATCGTATTTTTTTAAATGTTTAAGTTTGTCTTACGAGAATAAACATTCAGAAGGTACATCTACCATTACGATTGTCGGAATAGCTACACATTCTAGGCACAATCATATCATTTAAATAATTTTAATTAATAAAAAAAAATTAATTAGCTAATTATTGCTTGGCGCACCAAGACTTTAAATATCACAATAACTGGCTTCCAAAACGTGGGGCTTGAAAATATCGCAGCTTTACATTTGAAGGAAGGGAAAGAGATCTGGAATAAGTACAGGTGATCCAGAGATAAAAACATATAACATTGAGGGAATTTGAATTTGAAAGTATTTTGACAATTTTTCCAGGGAATATAAATTTGATTTATTGTTTGATCGTAGTTAGTGGATATTTACTGCTTTTGAATTATTTGATTTTATTTTCTTTACCAATCGTACATTTGATATTTATTTTGAATTATTTGAATTTTACTGATTGCATATTTGATATTTGTCGTGAAATTTAATACATTTGGGAAGAAATATTGTCGTGTTCTGAAACATATAGAGTGTTGTAAAATTTCACATTTGGCGGGGACAAAAACAGTAACGAAAAGAAACAACATGTCGACCACAAGGAGTCAAAGTAAACGCAAGAAAGGAAAGAGGATAAGATAGAAGAGGAAACAATTATTGATGAAGGATCGGATAATGAAGGAAATGCTACAATAATGGAGGAAAGAAAAGAAACAGGGATGTTAGAAAAATTATTAGCTATGATGCAAATACAGACACAACAAATACAAGAATCGTCACAAAAAATGGATAAAAATCAACTGGAAACAAAACAAACAATAAGCAATATAGAGCAGCGTCTGGAAAACTACGAACAGGAAATTAAAGGATGTGTTGAGGGGATAAAGAAAGAACTGATACAACAAATAGAAGAGATTAATGAAATTAAAAATAATATGAAAGAACAAGAAATGAGAATTAAAGATAATTTGGAGGGATTAGAAATAAAATTTGAAAATGCGCTACAAGAAGACAGGAAGGAAGTAGAAAGAAGATTAAAGCAAAATGAAAAACAAATGGCAGAAATTGAACTAAGAGGGGTAGAGAGAAAAGAAGTTATCATCCATGGAACAAGCGAGTCGAAAATACAATTTGGCGGGGATATTCGGAAAACACACCCAGTACCGTTTGTTAAAAATTTGAAAACCAAATTACAACATATTAGATATTTTGACGAGTGCAAAGAAACAATTAGAAACCATTTAAAAGAAGAAGCAGCGTTATGGTATGAAAGCAAGGAAGATGAGTTTGAAAATTGGACAGATTTTGAAAATAAATTTCTCAACTATTTCTGGGGGAAAAATAAACAGAGAGAAATCAACCAAGAGCTACAGAATGGAAAATATCACGAAAAAATGGGAATATCTGAAGAAAGATATGCTTTGCAGATATATAACAATTCAAAATATCTAGAATACAAATATTCTACCGAACAGCTGGTAGAAATGATCAGCAGACATTTTGAGGAAACGTTGGAAGATCACGTGATTTTGAGAAACTATCAAGATATTGATAGTTTGTGCCAATTCCTTCAATTAAAAGAAGCGAAAAGAAAAGAAATGAGAAATAGAAGACAACATGACCAATATAATGGAGCGGAAAGAAGGTATTCATCAAATTATGACCAGAGAAACCGACATCCCAGATCAACAAACGAATATAGGCCGAGAAATTACAATAATTACAATAGACAACAAAATTACGATAACCGGAATGACACACAACAGAGAACATATGAAAATCACAACAGGAATAGAGATGCACAAAATCCTCCGAATAGGAATACTAACGAACAAAGGGACGATAGAAATAACCAGAGCTTCCAACAACAAAATAGAAGGGAGATGAATCATGTAGCAATAGGAAACGACAGACAAATTTCTAATTCTAATCTAATATTTTTAGATGCATTTATAAAACATAAAGCGATTAAAATTGTGATTGATTCTGGATCGGAGATATCGCTAATCAATAAAAAACTAGTAAAAGAATTAAATTTGGACAGATTTGTGTATAAGATTCCTAGGGTTGATTTAGTGGGTGCAAACAATAAAAATTTGACGACAGTAAACGAAGGCTTGGGAGTACAGATAAGAGTGGGAAACAAATTCCATATTATGAAATGTGTGGTGATTGAAGATTTAAATCATGATATGATAGCGGGAATTGATGAATTGAGGAAAAAAGATATCACCATAAATTTTTCGGAAAATAAACTGGAAATCAGAGCAGAACCAGACAACACAGGAGAAGAAAAGCAAACAGATAGGAAAACAAATTCTGGAAGGATCAATGCACAGGAAAAACGCAAAGAAATCGATATGACTGTAGAGGATAAACCGAAAGTACAAGAACAAGATCTAACAGAAAAGAAAAAGAGAAGGAAGAAAAAGAAGAAGAGTTCGAAAAGAAAGCAGGAAAATAAGATGGAGACCAGAGAAAAACAGGAAATAGAAGGTACAGAAGAATTGTTGGCAACCGACGATAAAACAGAATGGAAGCAGGAAGAAAAAGAAGGTATCATGAGAGAAATGAAAGGAATAGAAACATGGTGCTCGGAATACTAAAGGGAATTAGAGGATAAAAAGAAAACAGAAGAAAAAATGGCATTGATGGACGAGAATCCAGAATTTTGTGAAGAAGTATTATGGACAGTGAACACATGTGAACAAAAGGTGGATGAAAGAAAAATAAATTGTGGAAAAAACATGGAGAAGGAAATAGAGAAGATTTTAGGAAACCATGGAGATTTTGTTAATAAAGTAAATCAAGTGGTTAAAAATTATGAACTTTCTTTTAAGGGAAAATACTTGGAAAAATTTAAAACGAAAATATATCCAATCCCGTATAAAGACAGGCAATATACGGGGTATTTTAACATTCACGACATTTGTCAGTATCATAAGTAGATTTTAATAACATAGTGAAATAATTTGATCCTAGAAAACTTTTGTCATTTTTAAAATTTAACAAAGAGTTTTCGGCAGATCAAATGGCGGGGATTTGTTATGATATGTAAAATCGAGAAAAATATTGGTTTGTTTAAAATATTTCAAAGTTAAAAAAAAACATTAAAATATTTCAGATAAGTAGGTTAATAAACAACAAACATTTCGAAGAAGGAAAGTTATTAAATTCTTGGATTTCCTGTACTAAACAAAATGTAAGCTATACATAAATCATTTCTTTGTTATACTTGAGTGACCCGCATAAGTTTAAGTGAAAGCCAAAGAATTGAACGGGGTTTTTCAAAATACATTAATGCAGTGATTAAAGACAATAGAAGGGATTATAGAAAGAGGTTTTTGTTAGTTTTTAAGAATTATAGAAAAATATTATTTGTAAATAAGTTTTAGGAAATTTATAATTATAGGTAAAAATTTGTTTGTTATCGAAATGAAAAAATGGGGGAATTGTGACGAGTTTTGATTGGCGGAGATTGAAAAAGGTGGGATAAGTATGTAGGAAAAAGTTTAGCGAGATTGAGGAGAGAGAAAAGATATAATCAGTTGGTTTTCCAAATCTGTAAGAGGAACAGTGATTGTTCTCTGGCGGTTCCTAAAATGTAGCAAGCAGTAGTGTTGAATGTTAGTGAGTTTTTGTGGAGTTAGTGTATCTGACAGAAGCTGAAGCAGCAAAATATTGTAAGTCATATTTCTCTACTTATATTCCAAGAGTCACTGTTCAGGCCAACGAGAGATTCAGTTTATCGTAAAGAGAAGATATTCCAAGAGTTATTTTTCACTCGGGCCAACGAGAGATTCAGTTTATCGAGAGGAGAAAGGCTATCATAATTTGAATGATTTGTGCTTTTGAAGGAGATCATTAAGGACGATATACTTGCAACAATCTGTGTAAGATTGCTGATTACATAGGGAGCGGTTGAGAGGAGATAATATAGTCTACAAGGAACAAGGATTTGGACCACTCATCATCAGAGAGAGATATTTTGTTTTCTGCAGTTTTTTCTTTTATTGATAACACAATTTTTACACTTAATTTAGAAAGGATATAAATATTTTGATTAGGAGAGTTAGAATAGTTCGGAATTTTGAGATTTCAATTAATATTGTTTGTACCATAAATTTTGATTGTTCACGTACGGAGAACAAAATTTTGAGAATCCTTATATGAGATTTGTTTATTGAAAACTTTTGAGTGTGAATTATTTCATTATTTTTATTTCAATATATAGTGTTAGATCATATGTGTTTTTTATTATTCCGGTATTCTCTGGACCTTACCTTTCACATGTAATAGCATAGATATTGAAGCACGAATTTAACCCTGAGATAAAAGAATTAAAAATTGTGATAGAGTCATAATCATATCATTTAAATAATTTTAATTAATAAAAAAAAATTAATTAGCTAATTATTGCTTGGCGCACCAAGACTTTAAATATCACAATAATATATATATATATATATATATATATATATATATATATATATATATATATATATATATTACATTATTAAAAAAGTCGAAAAGATTCGAGCGCCTACAGCACCTCAACCGCTGTACACGCTTAGCGGGATAATCTCGAAAGGCATATTCGAAATATTTGGGTCCACGTTTTTAGCGAGATAGAAACTATTTATCCTTGTCAAAATATTCTAACTTGTACTCGACGGTTTAAAGATTATAAAGCTATTTGTAGCATTGCAATTCATTTAGTAGTTTTTTAGAAAAAAAATCCCAAAAATCACTAATTAAGGCATTTTTTCAACAAAAAAATGCAAATAAATCGAAAAGAAAGCATTTTTTGAAAAATTATCAAGAGAGAAAAAGTGTTTATTTTGATGAGATACACCTAACAAAATTGATTCCGAAACAATTCGGTGAAATTGCTTTTTTGTATAAGTTATTTGTTAATAACAATTGCCGGCCCACTTGTAAAAATTAAAAAAAAATACATTTCATCTTGGAAAAATATATAGAATCGAATAAAAAAGGTTTGGTGCATTAGAAATGCAAAAAGAATTTTAGTCGGTTGATGCTCTGCTTATAGGGGTAAACCGCTCGCCTATTAATTTTACGAGATATTTGTTTGTCTGTATATAACCAAACACTTCACAATAATCTGGAAATCCCAGTAATCAAGGATTTAATAAAGAGTCATTCATCGTTATCCTATTTGTGTTCAGCGACCTCTAAAAACCTGAAATGACAAAACCAAACTCATTTCTGTCGGTATTTTCTTGGTAGCAATTTTCTATGCATTTGGAAATGCAGTTTTCTTATGCACGCAATTTTTATTTTACCAGCATGGATTTCTTTCACTAACTTTCCTGATGTTTTTCCGACTCGAGTGCCAAAAATTTTACAGCGATTTATTTTGGTGTGGAAAATTGGTAAGTTTAGTGCTTCGTTTTCTCACCTAATTTGTCTAAAACATGTAAGAAAATATGTTAAGTTTGCATATAAAATTGTGAAAAATAAAAATATTTATAAATATATTTTTTCCATTTATGAAGGTTCACTCGTTTTTAATTTTTAATATAAGAATTACTTTATACATTTATTTTATGTCATACTAGTTTATTATTGTGTTTTTATTGCTTAGTTAAATAGTGGACTTTATGCCTGCGCGGGCATAAAGTGTACTTTATGGCCCGCACGGGCGTAAAGATACAAACAAAATGATAACTTATTACAAACATTTTTTCATATTCCTTGCCGTAGGCATCTCTCGACTTATGTGGTAGTAACTTTTGCGTTGCTCTTTCTGCTTTTTTTACAATTTGGTTAGGGTTGTCAAAAATATCTTGCATTTTCACGGTTTTAGTTTGACACGTTTGATAGCATTTCCGTAGCGTAGCAACATAACATGGACGATAGAATGTCTACTAGTAAATATATTATCAAAATGAAATCGAATTTTCGGATTTTTTAGAACACATTTATTTGTAGATGCAATAACGAACTAGTATGACATAAAAGTTTGACATAAAACTAGTATGACATCTACTTAATACCCTTGGTACATAAATAACAATTTTATCTTTAAAAAACTAAAAAAGACGCATCGACAAAACTGTAACTTTTACTTCCCAAAAATATGTCATATTGATGGTACCGGTAGGGTACATTTTTAATTGTAAGGTTAACTTTATTTGACTACGAATATAATAAAATTATATGTTTGCAAATTTAATGATTCCTATAAATTATTATATCGAAACTGTTAATGTCCTTATATGCAGCAGCAAACTGTTATTACATAAAGCTATTAAAGTTAGATGCAGGAAATACAGTACTGACTCAAAATGGAATATTCGCTTTGATAAATTCATTGATAATAGCATAACACGTAGAAGTGTTTGTATTCTTGATGATTTAATAGTTTGAATAAATTTCCACATTAATGTGTGGAAATTGCCTAAAGCTATTGTGCAGACACGCAATGAATATCTAAATATCATATTTTATCTCTAAAGTTATCTAAAGTATAATCTTTTAAAAATTTATCACCATTAAGTAAAAACGGTACAAAATGATAATTTTAACAGTAATTATTATACGAGTATTTCAAATTAAACTGAAACTGAACATTTTCTGTTATCGACAATAATTTATCGAGATATTATTTTACAGTAACTTCACTATTTAATATATTGAAAAATACTAAAATCAGATATTGTTAAAATAAACCATATTTAATTAATTTCGTACAACGTTTGTTTTGGTTGACTTATTTTTGGTTAAACAATTTAAAATAACCCTCTAAAAATATTGGGTGTTCCAGTGTTTAGCCTCTTTATGTATCCATCTATACAGAGTGGGACAAACGTCTAAAAACGCCCTATTATCTCTATTAACGGATGGACCAAATTGTACAACAATCGGGATATGCAGGACCAAAAATTGATAAACAGGATTTTTGATCACTTGAGACGAATAGTTTCTCCACGTATTTCAAAACGTGTTTGGGTGGGGGGGGGGGGGGGTATTTGGGGTTCTGCATTATGATGACAAAAAAAGACCTAATATTGAATAATTAATAGATCAGTATAACTTATCACTATTGAATGATGGACAAGATTCAATATACAAACAGGCGAATTAACAACCTTGGATGACATGAATTAACAAAAGATGATAGTAACTTCTGAGCATTAACGACATGGGGCAGATTAGACTACACTCACAAAAGTAATCATCATCCAATAATAATCACAAATAACAAGTTGGAGACCAAAAATGAAAAAAACACACCGCTAAATGGAAAACCAATAAAGCAAATTGGACACTCTTTAAGAATATTATAAAAGAACATATCAAACACTGAAAGATATCAGACATAAAAGCTTTCTTCGACATCATCTTAGATGCAGCTAACCGTCAAGAAAACTTCATTTATGACAAAACATAAACTTGTTCCTTGGTGAAATGAACAATGTAAGGTATCGATCAAAGGTTCCAAAAAAGACTTTAAACAAATACAAAAGATATAAAACACTAAACAATAAAATAGAATTTCAAAAACTTAAAGCTAAAGCTTAATTAACAATAAAAACTAAAAAAAAACTTAGTGGTCACAATTTGTATCCAGTATAAACAACAGGCCCCTTATGTCTAAAATTTGGAATAATGTCATAAAAAATATTTAAAATATTGCCTTTTTAGCAAAATTCCTCTATTAAAGAAAGATAATAGAGTCATCGCAGATGATCTAGAAATAACAAAAACATTTGCAAATACATATAAAAATAGATCTAATACAAGTAATTATAACAATAATTTTATCAATATTATTCAGAACGCAAAATAATTATTCCCTTTGTAGATAACACAGATGCTTTAAACTGAATATTTAATATAAATGAATACAAAGTTGCACTTAACACATTTAAACAGATTACTGAGGATTCAGATAATATCCCAATGGGTCTTTTTCAAGCATTTACCTGAGAATGTACAAACTCATCTACTTAATAAATTTATCATTATTTGGACAGCACAGATATTTCCAACAGCGTAAAGAGAATCTATTATAATACCAATATTAAAACCAAAATATTCCGAAACAGATCCTGAGTCTTACAGACCAATTGAACTAACATATACTGAATGCACACTATTAGAAAAAATTCTTCGTCGTCTCCTTTGGACAATTGAATATCGAAATATTATTATGCCGGAACAAAGTGGTTTCCGACAAAACAGATCAACTCTAGATAATATTATAGACCTAGAAAGCAGTATACATGAACCCCCCCTTTTTCCTTAGACAAATATGCATTGGAATATTCTTCGATATTAAAAGAGCTTTTGATAAAGCCTGGCGCCACCGTATTATCAGATTAATGTACGATTTAGAAATTAAAGGATACTCCAATGCATTTTTTAAAAAAACTTCTTACATAAAAGGTGTATACAAATTCGAGTAAATGGTAACTTGTCGTCTAAAGTGGAATTAGAAAATGGTATCCCTCAGGGATCTGTTATATGCCCTACACTATTTATAATTGCCATAAATGATGTTTTACGAAATCTAAAACTCTAAGTTAAAGGCCGAATATAATTATTGACGATCTCGTAGTTTTAGGCTAAAGCAAAATCTTAGTCAACCTCTCACTAATTGCACATAATTTTTTGTTAGATATTGAAAAATGGTCACAAAAAACTGGATTCATCATTTCATTAACTAAAACTAAATAGGTATATAGTATTATCTGAAAACAAAGCTAGTAAAAAAATTCCACTACATCTATACAAGCAAACACTACTACAATAAGACTCACTGAAGTTGGTGTGAGTCACATTTGGCAAAAAGTTGAAATGGAAAGAATATATCAATATAATAACTTTTAATATACATATCTGGATCAAAATGTCAAGGTAAGCAAAGAAAATCAGACTACCGAAATAAGAAGACTCTCATACCTACTTAAAAATAAAAATATACCTCAAAGACTGCGAACCAAAGTTCAAGTTTTGTCCACTTGCTCAATATCTTCATTTTTCATCTGGATCCTTGTAATGACTTTGCCCCCTCTTACTGATCGTAAAAACTATGGTTTTTGTTTTCTTTATGTTTATTGTTAAATACATTAATACGTAGTAAAAAATTTAATAAACATACGTAATCTACTAATTTTTCACTAATGGCCATTTGGTGGATGTTATTATGTAAATATAGAGACACAAAATCGGGATATGCCTGATATGCAATATGGAGATTTTAAATTGAATGCTTGTGATGTTGCCAGATTTACAATTTTTTTTTAATAATTAGTAACTTTGATTTTTTAAATACAACACTGTGCTGAAAAGATAAGGCTATATGCAACAGCTGTTTTTTCCGGAATTAATAAGACCATGATAAAGGATGTAATAAGGCATATATTTTATTTTAATTTCAATAAATGCCAAAGCTGCGCACGCTGACAGGAAGCTTAGATAAACATTTTTGTTCTGATTGAAAATGGTAATGACAACAGTTTTCTTCTGAATTGACATTTAGACATTAACGTCGTTAAAATTTATTGCCTGCAGAATCTATTTTAAATACTACTACTTCAATTACTAAGCAATATCTTTTGTACTGGATGGTTGAAGAGGAAGAATGGTATTACATCCATATAAAATAAATAATCGCCTTCTACTTTAAGGTGTCGAGAAGATGGAAACATCACCAACCTCCATCAGGTCAGCACCTTTTGGTCAGGACGTCGTACTTTACTTTAGCCTGTTTCAGTCCATGTTTTTCAACTCAAACTTTAGCATAAAGATACCATATTACACACACTGGAATTCTACTTCGATTTTGTTCCATTTAAGTGTAACGTTTCATCCCGCATATAGTAGAACTCTTTTAGTAAGTAAGCATTTTATTGTAAAAATAATATCAAATCTACACATTTTCCATTGTAGCTAACTGAGATACCAAATCAAAATTTTAGTAATAATGTCAAATAGAGGTCAAAACTCTCTAATTGCTACTCCTGAGATAGCGCCAAATATCGAGCCTTTTGAGATAGAATAACTGATATTAATTAATATAATATTAATAATCCTACCTTTATCGTTACAAGTATTATATATTATATAAAATAATATTTGTTTCCTTATATTTGACATCAAAATCAATGAAAACTTACAAATCAAAACATTAGGCAATCTCGTATAAACAGCAGATTTGCGTGTAGATGTCGATCGATCAAGAAAATTGAAAATTTTATTAGGTTCTGTTAAATCTGTTCTTTAAAAGCTTTGTTGACTTTATAGATTTACATAGAGGTCATGTTTATATTAGAAAGTTTTATTTTACAATCTTGTACGAAGTAATAGAGAAATTCATAAAATTGAATTTTAGAGACAAGGTTTACATTCCTATTTCAATATATGTTTCATATTCTTTTCTTTTGTTTTTATTAATTACTTACTTATTACTTAAGTTTTGGAATTTCAACCCTAACGAGATTGTAATTTTAAAGGATGGACGCATTTTTCTTGTAGCGGAAACAGAAATAGTTTTGAACAATTACTTTGTCATAAAAAATAATATTGTCACTGGGGTTATTCTACACACGCTCGACACGCTATTTATTCGACCCTAAAATCTAATGACTACGAAGAAAATGTTTGTATAACAATGACCTATGTAGTAGATTATAAAATCAGAATGTGTCTAATAAACAAGGTCAAATATTATAACTGAGTTGTGTACATCATACTATCATAACGATTGTATAATTTGGTGTAAGAAAAGATATTAATAAACGTATTTCATCAAAACAATTAAGTTTTTCAACGCAAAAAGTAGAAAGATCTCTTGTCCTACCTACTGCACGATGTCTTAATCACAATAGCACAAACTTCACAAGATGTGAATATTAATTTCTCCCACAAAAAACAAATATCAACTTTATCAATAAAACATTGTGCTAATTGCATATTATTTTTATTCGGAAAATAGACGAAACTGCAGGATAGACCGCATAATAAAGAACCATAGGGTATAGTCGAACGCAACGTTACGAGGGAAAAAGTGGCAGCACAGCTAATCAGATGCTGTCTTGAAGGGATAGTCTTATAATAGTTGTCGTAACTCAGTGATTATGATACTGGCTTAACAGGCCCAAGTTCGATCCTCTGCACACACACCACAAATTTTTAAATTTCTAATTGAATTGAACCATCACCGTGCTTCGAAAGTCACGTACAGCATTTGTACCTGGGTCGAAACTTTACACAAATATAAGATGTAAAAGAAGTCAATTGGCTGCAGTACTACCCGTTTATACCAACAAAAGGCTTTCGAAAAAATGTAAGTAGTCTTATGTTCTCTCTTATGAAATATGGCAATGAACGGGTTGATAGCTAGACAAAGCAATGACAGATATCGTGTCCTAGGATATGCGGATGATCTGGTCATCTTGGAATTAGGTAAATTTAATAAAACAGACAGACTCATAATGGAACTGGCTATTTACTTCAAATCATAAGCCCTAGAATTTTAAAATCACGAAATTTACCAGAACAAATTAAGAGGGAGTATGTCCTCTAGACCTAAATGGTACAAATTTAAGTACTCTGAGATAGCGCG
>NW_027312768.1:0-26103 GCF_040954645.1 Diabrotica undecimpunctata | reverse complement strand
CGCGCTATCTCAGAGTTGGTTAAGGCTACAATGCGTAAAGTTGTTTGCAAAGTTGAAATACAGGGCGAACAATCACAGGCATTTGAAACGCATGTTGGGCTGCGACAGGGAGATGCGCTGGCTTGTCTCCTTTTCAACATAGCTCTAGAAACGGCGCTCAGGGATGCCCAAATAGACAACAGAGGGAACATTTTTAATAAATCATCCCAAATTTTGGCATATTTATGCAGATGATGTTGACCTAGTTGCCCGCACAACACGCAAGCTAGAAGAAATGGATATCACCTTGTCAAATGCCTCAAAAAAATAAAGTAAATGGGGAGAAAACTAAGATAATGGCATCAACACCCAACAATAGAGCCAGAAACATCGGCCACCAATTCACGGTTGATAACTCTACCTTTGAATATATATATATATATATATATATATATATATATATATATATATATATATATATTCGGTTTTTTATAACGTCTTACGACGTTGTCCGACTCCAAACGCCACTGTATTCTGTCTTGAGTTAGGTTTTCGTCCAGATTTCGAGCGCTAATCGCTTTCCTAACTCCCAGGTTCCAGCTCTGTGGTGGTCTTCCTCATTTCCTCTTCTCTGGGGGTTGCCACATCATCGTTTTTTTTAGGCAATCTTTCGTCCCCCATTCGGCTCACATGCCCATACCATATGAGCTGTTTTCTCTCAATATCCTCAACTATAGTGCCCTCTATACCCATTTGTTGTTTTATCACTTCATTCCGTATTCTGTCGGCTCTTGATATTCTCATCGATCTTCTGATGGCATCCATTTCCGTGGCTTCGACCTTTTTCTTATATTTTTCGGTTATTCTCCATGTCTCAGCTCCATAAAGTAGGCTAGTTTTAACCATTGTCTCATAGATGTTCCATTTTCTTTTCTTTGATATTTCTTTACTCCATAGAATTCCGTTCAAACATGCTATAGCTCTTCGTGCTTGTACAATTCGATGTTCTATTTCTCGTTCCTCTTTTCCACTACGGTCGAAGATGACGCCCAGGTATTTATATTCGTTGCATGGATTTATTTTTTGATTGTCATCGATATCGAGTTGTTCTACCTTTGAAGTGGTGGACAAATTCTCATACTTAGGCTCCCTGATCACCAAGGAGAACATCATGACGGAAGAAATCAAGCGAAGAATAATCCTAGCAAACAAATGCTATTTTGGACTGAGTAGACATATGAGAAGCAGAAACTTAAGCCAAAAAAACAAAAATAACCATATACAAAACCCTTATACAACCAGTGTTGATATATGGATCGGAGACATGGACCATTTCCAAGACAGATGAAAACCTGCTTATATTTGAACGAAGGATCCTGAGAAGAATATTCAGTTACATCTGTGAAAACAACGGTGTTTGGAGAAGGAGGTACAACTACGAGATATATCACAGATATAAACATATATTTGGTGGTAAAGACGTAGTATCCTTTATAAAAATAGGAAGACTAAGAAGGGCAGGACATCTGGCAAGATCACAGCAGAACAACCCTCCTAGAAGAATCCTTATGTCAAAACCTGTGGGAAGTAGAAGTAGAGGTAGGCCAAAACTCAGATGGAGAGATGGTGTAGATGAGGATGGTAGAAAAATAGGCGCAGCAAACTGGCAACAGCTGGCAATGGATAGAACTGACTGGCGTTATAGACTTGGGAAGGTCGAGGCTCTTTTATAGGGCTGTAGCACCAATGATGATGATGATGATAATAAAATAATATGTAGCAGCTGCAGGAGGATATGGACAAATCTAGAAACGATACATGTAAGTATTTTCCAGAAGAATAGAAGGAATCTCCCTTTCAGAAAAATCCAATTATTTGAGGGATTTCATTGTTTCATCCTCCGTGGATTGCCTTTATTATGAAATACACAATCGCAAAAATACTTCAAATAATCATCCTACAGGAAAGAGACGAGGGTGTTATTGATTTAAATATTACGTTTAATGGGCCACCATTATTTGTAATAAAAATTACATTCTTTTTTGTCAAAGCTCTAAAAGATGTTGATACATGGTCCAAAAGATTGGGGTTAAGGGCGTTTTGAGAGGTATTTTTTTATTTTATAGTATTTTTGATCTCGGCTGACTATATCAAGCGAATACAACTTTCAAATAAGTCTCTCTAGATAACTCCGTAATATATAGTAACAGTGGTAGAACCACACCTTCCATGAAGTAATACTGTTAACATCAAACATTAAAGCTCTGGTTTTAGGCAGGTTCAGCAGGTTTATTGTCCACCAAATTATCAACCTACCAAGAATGGATTTGAAACACTTTTTAGATCACTAGGACCCAGGTTCTTAGTGTGTGGCTACAATTAAAAACACAAGAGCTGGGGCTCAAGATTATCCCCCCAGGAAGAGGTACAGTTCTATACGATGTGGTGAAAGAAATGCAACTAAAATATCTCTCAACCTACACACCAACTTACTGGCGAACAGATCGAAATAGACTGCCCAATCTACTTGACTTTTTTATCTATAAAGGAATACCAAAAGAATACCTGCACATAGAATCTAATGAAGACCCATCATCAGATCATTCACCAATCATTGCAACAATAATTTCTGTAGTTTTTCGGTTTTGATTCCGCGTTGAATAATTTTGGTTTTGATTAAAACTATTATTTTGACGACGTTTCGGCAAGGTCCCACTTGCCATTGCCAGGTCTGGTAGTAGCGCTTCTCGCTGATGCTTGAAGTTAACTGACTCTCTTGGTCGTTGCGTTTACTTTTTATAGCCGCAAGGCTTCTTGTGATTGGTCCTGTCCGTGTGTAGGTAGGCTGGGTCCTACTAGTCGGTCTGATGTATTTTAGACTTTCTAATATCGTTTTCCATGTTTTTGGAAGCCTTTGATCATCATCTCTTTGGTTTAGACTTTTGGGATTTTTTCCTATTTCTATTGATTCTCTGATTTCGCGTTTTCTTTTAATTTCAATGTTAGCTAGCATCATAGTTTGGTTCAGGGTTATTGTATGTCCTGTGTTTGAGACATGTTGGGCAAGGGACCATGTTTTTTCTTTCCTTTCGATGGCATTTCAATGTTCTTCTCGTCTAACATTGATTCTTCGGTTGGTCTGTCCGATGTCATTTAATGTAAACCTGCCTGGAGTAAATGTATGATGAATAGAAACAAATTGATTGGGAGTAGAACATCGATGTCAAGAACCGCTATTCTATGACGTTACCCGTTTTGTGGCGCTAGTTTCGTGACTCCCCCCTCAGCATTTTACCGTAGAGAAAAAAAGTAATATAACGCCAATATAGAAGCTTCGCTTCAACAAAGCGACAACAAAGTAAAATTGGGGAGAAACTGCCATCAAATGGCACGAACTAGAGAAGAATGGAGAACTCATAGGGAAGCCTTTATACAGGAGTGGATGCAAACAGACTGACGAATAAAGCGGAGAATATACCTAAGCGACCACGATGGCAATGGCGATCTCGGTTTCTGTAAAAAGCGAACACATCGGACAAATAGCGACCTGCGATTTTAATAGTATAAATAATACAATTGGAAATATAGTTCATAAACTGTGCGATTTACAAAAATAAGCATTGCAAAAATTTAATAAAAGGTATGCGTTCTATTCGTTCTACTTTATCCATTTATAAATGCAGATATGTATGAAGTTTATTTTGCAGAAAAAGAAGAGATGCTTGAGTATATGGTATTAAACTGAGGCGCAAGCACTATGGAGAATTTTATAAATTGTACCCAGATCTTCGCAGAGATGACAACGTTTCTATATACAGTTCAGAATGAATTTTAAAAGTTTTGATGACATTTTGGATCGGACAAAAAATCACCAAACAACAAACAAATTTTAGGGAGCCAGTTGATGCAACAGAACGATTTTATTTTTAATACGTCATCATCATCATCAGTAGCTCGACAACCCTTTCTGGGTCCTGGCTTGTTCTAGGATTTTCCGCCATTCTGTTCTGTTCCTTGCTTTGTTTTTCCAGTTGGTAATCTTAAGTGTTTTCAAATCTTGTTCCACTTGTACCATGTATCTAAGTTTGGGTCTTCCCTTTGACCTTCTTCCTACTGGTGTTTGCCTCATAATATGTTTTGGTGTTTCAGTCTCCAACCAACATTCGTTCAACATGGCCCATCCGTTCATTGTATGCTGTGTATAGTTCAAAGTTATATCTTTTGCGCCATATGTCATTTTCCTTTACCCCTTATATATGTGTCTAAGGATTTTTCGTTCAAATGTACCAAAATAGGTTTTCATCGCTTTTCGACAGTGTCCATGTCTCTGATGCATATACAAGGACCGGTTTTATCAGGGTCTTGTATATTTTGCATTTGGTTTTTCTTGTGACTTTGTTAGATCTTAGATATTTAATTAGTCCATTATATGTTTTATTAGCGATATATATTCTTCTCTTAACTTCTTCACTGACATTGTTATCTGCGGTAACTAGTGAACCTAGGTATGTAAAATTTTTCACGCTTTCGATGTTATAGTCTCCTGTTGTCAGATTCTGTAGGATTCTTTGGCCTGTCGATTTACTGGCCTTCATGTATTTGGTTTTTATTTCATTCATGTTTAGGCCACTGTTTTGTGCCGCTCTTTCTATCGCATTAAATGCTTCTATCATCTCTCTTTCGCTTCTAGCTATGATATCAACATCATCTGCAAATGCCAATATTTGTACACTTTTTGTTATTATTGTTCCTCTGGTGTTGACTTTTGACTCCCTAATTATTTTCTCTAATGTGATGTTGAAAAGAATACAGGATAGGGCATCTCCCTGTCGTAAGCCCGTTATCACATGAATTGTATCTGTTAGTTCGTTTTTGAATTCGAATTTTGCTTTGTACATTTTTAATACGTACGTTCTTATAATCTGGGTGGGACAGGTCGAACAATATATCATATTTTTTTTACAATTTCAATAAGTTTTTCGATATCCATTTTTATCTGTGTCGACGCGACCAGCAATAAACGTAAATTGCTGCGTTCTGAACGACAAACTAATTATATCGCTGCGATTGTTGCACAAATTCCATTGATCACCAGCAGGTCGTGACCAGAATGTGCTGGTTCACTTATTTGTTTCATACGAGTCGAATCGCAATCGTCATCGTGAACGCCCTCGCGTCGGGATCGCTTAGGTGTTTTTCCGATTTAGAGGAAAAATAAAAACAAATCTCAAGCACATCTCTGACAACCCCCGTACTCTTGATGGAAATTAATCTGGTTCAAATAGAAATAAATGTTTTATTTTCCCGAGGTAGTTAGTCTTGTCGTAGACGTAAATTCTTTGATTTTATTCAAGTGGTAGCCAGATAGTACGCATTCATCACATTTTATTGGCAAAGAAAACAGGAAAACTATCCAGAACTGAATATATGCAAAAGCTTAAGTTGATTGTAATTTTTTGGTGTGAGAATTTTTAAAAAATCGATTATGGATGCAGATCTCAACCACATCCAGCTCCGATTTCTTAAGAGGAGCCGGTCGGCGGGCTAAACTGGGGTAGAAATTCAATAAACTGATTATTATAATTTGGAAGATAAATTTATAATATAAAATCAATATTATCTACAATTTGCTTATTCTGTCTGTGTTTCCGTAATGAAAATCCCAGCGCCACCTATTTAGAAAAACTACTACCAATTTTAATAATATAATATTATACGTCATATGTCATTGATTTATTATAAAGAAATATTTATTAAATAAATATTTTTTATTTGATGTAGAAATACCGGTGATTGATGTAGAAATAAATTGATTTGCTTATTGAGGTACTTTTTCTTTATTTTCGTATTTCTTTTTTTTTAATAACTAGACTTTCTTTGGTATTTTTTATCTTAATTATGTGTTCACATGCACTTTATTGTTATTTAAATAAATATACTTAAAAAAATGGCCGACCAACGGACAAACTTTTGCAATAAAATTGTTGATGTTTCTATTAAAAATTAAATAAATATTAAATATTTTTTATACAATTTTGACAAAAGTTTACAAATTACTATCATCAATATTAAATATTTGAAATAATGAAAAAATTGTTGATCATTTGGAGATAGGGTTTTAAATGTTTTGACTGTAATATAAAAATGAGTGTTTTATGCATATATTAATCAAATATCATCAGGTGTGGCCAACAAGGGAGTAAAGCTAATTTGTAGTGTACCTACTTACCTTTTGACTTCTAACTTATTGTCAACAAAAGTCGGTTATAGAGTGTAAGTGAATATACTTTATTATTAAAGAATTACTGTTCTTAAGAATTGTGTTGAATGTATACACAATCAATGCCGTTGAGTTATTTTTTAAATAACTCAATGTCGCCACTGCAAGCAAGCAAGCAGCTAAATAAACCACTAATCAAATCCTAAGATGCAACATGAAAAATAAAGGCGAAGGATATAACAAATATATTAACACGTTCAAGTCCGACAACGCGACTGTCGCGTTCAGTGAATATAGCCTCAGAGGCCACCAACGCGAGTCGCGCGGGTCTTTGACTATATGACAATATATGAACGTTATATCAACGGATTTTTCACGAATTACACCAAATATCTGCTGACCGCTTCGAAACACTGGCATATACTGGAGTTTGTGTTTGGTTTTCGAATTCTGATGTTAAACTTTATTCTGAGTATATGACAATGTATGAATGTTATCTAGGCGGATTTTTTAAAAATTATAACAAATATCTTCTGTCCCATTGATAAATTGGATGATAAAATACGAAACCCTCAATTTCATTGCTTACTTTTTAAATATTCAAGCTAGACGTGCTCGAAAACGACAAAATTGGCTGTAATAAAAGGTTGTAAAGTAATACAAGTAAAAGCATCGGTAAGCTTTGATAGAATCACCAGATGTATTTAGATTATATTGCATTTGCAATAATTTGTTGTATTATCATAATCTTATCCCGTCGGTTTATTTTGCTATGCATTCAGTAATATTTTCTACGCCGTCGGTGGTAGATGTTTTTTGGTTTTACCGTTAGTCATTGCACGTGTTTTGCTAAATACTTCAATTTTAAATTATTTTTAAAATGAGTGATAAATATTGCCAACCTTCGACTTCTAAACGAGGTAGGTGAGAAACTTCTCAGCCAATCTCAGATGATGAATTATTACACATATTAGAAGATTCGCATGACACTAGTGACGCAAGTGATGAAGATTTATATTGTGATCAAGATGATCGGACAGACGATCCTAATTTACAAGAAGAATCTGAAGATGATGATGAGTCTCAAAATATTATTGAATGGTCTTCAACAGGTTCAACATCCTACAGTGCTACCATTTACAGCAATACCAGGATTGAAAATTAATGTGGGTGGCAGCAATCCTATTGATTACTTCAATTTATTGGCATGTGAATTATTCTATGACCTGATTATTCAAAATAGCAATTTATATGCCGTTGATATTCTTTCTCTAAGTTAATCTGAGAAAAGTAGAATTGCAGCATGGAAGGATATAACTGTAGAAGAATTTAAAATTTTTCTTGGTTTGTTGTTTTACATGGGAACCATAAAAATTAATCGTATGGATGATTATTCTACGAAAAATCATGTATTTAGTATTCCAGTGTACGCGCTATCTCAGAGTTGCCTTATATTTTAACAATAAATAGTGACAATAACCAGTCCAGACTTGCCAAGATATCTCCATTATAGATTTTTTTTAATAATAAAATGGAGAATCGTTATTATGCAGAAAGAAAATTAGCCCTGGATGAATCTATGATTTTATGGAGAGGAAGACTTAGTTTTCGTCAATTTCTCAAGGGCAAACGACACACATATGGTGTCAAACTGTATACTTTGGCAGAATGTACCGGGATGATTCAACGCATATTAGTTTATAGTGGAAGTGACCCTGTAGTTGAAGGACGTAATCATACGGAAAAAGTAGTGCTAAATTTGATGGATTCGAAACTAAATGTTGGTCACTCCTTATATATGGATAATTTTTATAATAGTGTTGCATTGTGTAAAAAACTACTTTCGGTTAAAACTTATCTTACAGGAACATTGAGAACAGGAAGAGCGGAAAATCCACACGAAGTTGTTTCTCAAAAATTAAAACAAAATGAACTAGTGAGTGCTTACAATAATAAAGAGATATGTGTGTGTAAATGGAAAGATCAACGAGATATTTTAATGATCTCTTCCGAATTTGGCCATGAAATGGTTCCAACAATATCTAGGAAAGGAATTGATAAAGAAAAGCCCCGTTTAGTCGATGAATATAACAAAAATAAAGGTGGTATTGATTTAGGCGACCAGATGTTAAATTATTATAGTTGCGAACACAAAACTATGAGGTGGTACAAAAAAATAGGCATACATATTTTTCAAATTATGCTAATCAACGCATACTATTTCTATAATTATTCTAATATAAAAATGTCATTGTATGACTTTCGATTGTCGGTGATTGATAGTCTTTTGGGACCAAACCCAAAAATCCCTCAAGTCAAGAAAAATTTGACGTTTCATTTGCCATCCCATTGCCCTAAATCAGCTAATGGTATTACAAAACGACAACGGTGTAAATATTGCTGGCAAACTAATAAAGAAAGAAAGGACTCATTGTTTCATTGTGCGGATTGCCCTGAACATCCGGGATTGTGCTTAGAAAATTGTTTTAGACGTTTTCATGAAGAAATTGAAAATTAGATAATTAATTTGTTTTCTTGATGTTGTTGCCATTTAATAATTACTTATATTTTAGTTATCTAGGTTCATAATTATATCTTTTCTCAATCAGATTATTATTTTTTTTTAAGTTCAACCGACACATTTTCTGCCCTCTGGCCACCAACGCGACTCACGCGGTGAGTTTTTTTTTTGTGACCAAATTAATTTTTTTTGTACCCATATTTATTATAAATGACTTTTTAAAGTGTACCTTAAAAATTAATTAGTTTACACAAATACATCTCAGTGGCCCACTGTTTTCCCTTAAAAAAAGAGACGGAGCTGAACGTGTTTTAACAAAGTAATTCCATGCATGTACCTACTACATTTAAATCCATCTAGAATTATTTGACTTTCCATTGCAGTCGAAGCTTTTGTCCAATTTTTATAACATACGTGTTCTTTATCTTCTCCGTATAATTTACAGTAGGAACAGCATTTGTTCCTAACACCAAGATACAGAATCTTTTGGGTTCTTTAACCAATAATGGCTGCAGCTCCAGAATTGCCGTTATAATTTATTTTATATGATCTTTTTGACCAAGAACAGTCCGTAACAACAGTTAAAAAAGGATAGCCATATTCTTCATTAATATCTCCATGCTCTTTTGCTAATTTGATTTCTTCTTGTTCAGCCTCAAGCATTGATGTTCAAGAACTTTCATTGTATACATTTTGAATTGATAAATAATATTTTTCTAGTGGTGGCAATATTTAAACTGGACCTTAATTCAGTTAGTCGAGTATATCCTCCACCAATATTAACTATTTCAGTTATTGCTGCAGAATTGACGTTGAGGGATGGTTGTTTATATTTTTCAGGTTTTACTTCATGTTTCACGCGACACATTGGGCAAAAGAGAGTGAATTTAGAATAAAATACTTTTCGCTTTTCACTAGTCACCGTAATATATTCCGAAGAGCAATTGAACAATCCGTGGTGAGGGAATTGCAGTATTTGCCTAATAAAATATTGAACATCTACAATTCTTCTTCAAAGATATTTTTCAAAGTTTATTTTGCAACATGTTTTAAATAATCCATTGACTTCCTCGATTTCTTCTAATATTAAAGTATATGAATTTTATTATATCCAATTAGAATTGGAGTTTTATGACGCCTTTACTTTACTCCATGATTCATTTTGTTTTGTTAAGTTTTTTGCCTTATCCTGGCTTTATGTTTCTAATATTGTTTTCAAGCCAATGAATTGCTTTATTGCAGTATATTACGAAGTGTTAGATTTCTCTGTTTTTCCGCATTACATTAAAATCGACAAAAACAATAATACGAATACATTCCAAATTCCATATTTTGTAAAAATCCCCGTCCTTGGTTGGTTTCAGCCGGAGCAAATCCATTATTCTTGCGATAATCCAGTGCGGCGGGTGGCCATGTAGAGTAACTGCGACGGCGTCTTATAAATCATCCCTAAAACATAACCAAAGCAACAACATTTCTCTTTTACCCCGAAAAAAAAAAAACTTTCAACTTATTGGAATTTTAAAGTTGGGTGAGTATGCTTCTCGATTCAAAAGTCTGATTATACTTATAGCGAATTCGAGTACAATATATTTTTAATATACAGTATCCAACGGTAGAATAGCTATAAATAAATGAAGAATTACCATTATTTGATTTAATTAGAGCCCGCAGATAACTAAAAGGAAAACATAAAATAAAAGCTGGACCAAGTCGGATGCCAATAGCCCAGTATAGAGAACAATGGAAGAAAGAAAGGAAAGGCTACGTGCCAAAAATAATGGTTTTAGACAATTCTTATTCTTCTACTAATGGCTCTACAACCCTTTGTAGGTCTTGTCCTGCTTAACAACGTTCTTCGATTCTACCCAGTCGGTAGACAGGCCATTAAATAATGGCCTCGAAAACGCTAAAATTGGCTTTTTTCGGTTATTTTAGTTTATATGCAATTAACGCTTACAATAAGCGTTTTAAACTTTTGTCTTAAAATAACCAAAATTATTAAAAAAAAATATCAAAGTGAAAAAGGCAATAAATAGGTTGCCATGAAAATTTTTGGTAAACTTTTTGACATAGCATATTGACATAATAATTATATTGATTAAAACAAGACAAAAGCCACCCGCCTAGTATGTTTAGCAAGAAATAAAACCTAGTTTATTGCGATTATTTATTTCCAAACCAATACATAAACCAATACAATAAAATAAAAAAAAAATATTATATAAATCTATTATTTACGGCGTTTATTGAAGAAGTAAATATTATTCGTAATATGTTTCGCTCCAAAAACACACACTGGAGATCGAAAATCAGGGTCTACAAAACTATTATCAGTCCAATAGTATGTTATGCATGCGAGACATGGGTGATGACAGAAGAGACAAAAAGAAAACTGGAAGTCTTCGAGAGAAAAGTCCTAAGAAAGATATTTGGACCTATTAACGAAAACGGAATATGGAGATCCATGTATAACCATGAACTCTACCAACTGTTCAAAGAGACACCGATCTCAGAATTCGTTAAACTTCAGAGACTTGGGCTGGGTTGGTCATGTAGTAAGAATGGAGATAAAAAAGATTGCCGAAAAGAGCCCTAGATAATAAAATGCATGGCGCAAGACCATAAGGAAGGCCACGGAAAAGGTGGGAGCTGAAGTGGCAGCGGACGCGCAAAATTTGCTAGACGTCAGAACCTGGAGAAGATCGGCGCGGGACCGACAAGGTTGGAGGCATAGTTTGGAGGAGGCCAAGGCCCGATTTGGGCTGTAGCGCCATTGGAGAGAGAGAGAGAGAAATATTATTCACAAATATTTATGGTTTACAATAAAAATTACTTAATAATACTAAAACAAAATAAAAAAAAAAATTTCAACAAATTAGAGGGTTTATTTAGAACTTTATTTATTTAAATAATCTTCTTCTTTACGTGCCATCTCCGCGACGAAGGTTGGCAATCATCACTGCTATTCTAACTTTTGACACCACACCCAAAATAGTTCAGTTGAGCTGCATCCAAACCATTCTCTGAGGTTTCTCAGCCAGGACATTCCTCTTCTACCTATGCTGCGCTTTCCTTGAATCTTTTCCTGCATTATTAGTTTTAGGAATTCATATATGTCACCACATTTAGATAATACATATTCGTAATATACGCATAAAGTACATACGAATTAAAAAAGAAACGTCGCAACCCATAAACAAGAATAAGAGATACAGTTAACCTTTTAGTAGAAGCAATTTAATTTTGTGTATTAGTAGTTGCACACGATCTACTACAACGGTCATAAAAATAGTCCTCTGGATGCATTTTGTTTAAATTAAAAAAAAAACTATTGTTTGTAATTTTTTTTTAACAATATTTATTATTATTGACATATTTTGTTTATTTAAAACGTTTATTTACGTAGCACAAAAAATAGTTCATAATTTTTGTAATTTGTTTGTAGTTTGATTTTATTATTTCACAAAGACTTATAAAAAACTATAAGAGATGGCAAAAAACATAATAAAATTAAACCGGAATATTGTTACAGTCATTGCAAATTGGATTTACATGTTCCAAACAAATCTACTTTTTACAAATCGAACAAAAATATTTCGTTTTTCGATTCTTTCTTCATTCACAGTCACCACACTTCCCAATTGCTCCAGGAGTTCTTTAAACTGGCACCCCATCTTCATCCAAATGACAGATCTTCTTTAGTCGAATTCTTATTGTCTACAACGTGCCACATCATATTGGGCGCATAATTTATCTACGGTATCAACACCTCTTTTTGTGCTGTTATATGCTAATATGATTTCCGGTTTACCAGTTACAGGATCAACGTCGTCCCCATGTTACATTTGGAATATAACAGAACGTTTTTGTTTTTTTTTTGGTTTATATGACACTAGTGTTGCTCTTGGACCAAACCCAAATATACTAGAGCCAATAGGTCATCCTAACATTTCTCTTGGATCCTTAGAGATGTTGACAGGCTCGTTCTGCCATTGCCTTGATACTAGTGTCTAGATAGTATGGACTACCCACTTGGTTTTTGCCAACGTTTACTTCCATGTCACTGGTATAAAATAACTTCGCATCAGACAGTGCAAATATTTTTATACCGTATCTACTTGGTTTGCTTGGTATGTACTGGCGGAACGAGCACCGTCGTATAAAAGCCTCCAACTTTTCGTCCACGGTTACGTATTGCGAATGGGAGAAACATTTTTTCTGATTTTCGTTCCGCTTGGTAATAAGATCTCTTATTGGCTCTAATTCATGCAAACTAACTCTATCATGCCTTGTATTGATATCATCAGTTCGCATGTAACTTAGTAAATTTCTGAATCTCGTGATGTTCATTGTCAATCGGAAAACCTTTATACCAGTGCCGTCTGTTTTCCAAAAGTCTGTTGTATTAAGGTGACTTGCCTTTCTTACACCTGCAAGATATAAGAAACCTAAAAGAGCACGAATTTCATCAATGTTTGTTGGGCTTATATCTCGATCGCGACTGAACTTCTGCTTTTCTGCTTCTATTTTTGTATTGGTTCCATCAATAATTATTTGCAACATATTCGTATCAAATAGATTGTTCCAGATATCTAAAGTATCGGTTTTCTGTCTGACACATTGTTTTGAACCCGGAAGCTGCAGAAACAATATTTTTACTTCGAGTTCTGACGTTCTTATGGGCAATATGCTTAGCCCATTTTGTCTTTTTATCTTTTCCCAAAAAATATGGACCAATGGCAAAATCTGTCTCATCATTTAATTCCTCATTTTCCTGTTACCTATCGCTTCCCTCCAAGTTTTCTTCTACATGATCTTGTCGTGATTCCTCTTCATCATCATACTTGCCACCTGTCGAAACTTCTTCAAAAAGTGCTAACAAACTTTTTTGCTGTTTTTCACCATCTACAATATCTAAAAAATAAAGTTTTATTATAAAACAATTACTTAGAAGTCACACAATTCTATTACTTCTCTAGACGAACATGGTCCACTGCACCGGTTTTACAAATTACAAACTTACAGTTCAAGCATCAACAATGCAATGATACACAGTCGATAAATGTACCTATCAAAAGAAGATACAGATCAAAAGAAACTCGAAAGCTTGCGATTGGCTTTAGAATTGACCGTCATTGACTCCCACCGGAAAGATTAAGAGCTCCTTCCCCCTCTAACACTCCCGTGAGTTTCAAAGCCGGTCGATTTTTAGGAGCACATTTTAAAGCTTTGTTGACGATTCCATTAAAAGGCAATCTTTTTCGAATTTTACACATGAAAACTTTAAAGTATGTTGTTTCAAATGACGCCAATTAGATGTCTTAATTGTTATAAACAAAGCTGCTGTCAATTTAAAACAGGGACTAACTTCGTCCCAAATTGTCCTAAGAATATTTCTTTTTTTAAATTTTTAGAAAAATACAAGCTTTTCAAATATAAAAAAATAATTTTCCTGCAGGCAACAATTATAAAAAACCTGCAATTTATAAAAAACCGAAAGTTCTGACTTATTTTGCAATTTTCTAAGCAACAAATAAGGATAAAACGTTTAACTTATAAGTTTAATATGTACTATTGAGTTTGTTTCAAATGCTTCACTTTTTGCTGATTGACGAAAAAACTGAAAGTTTACTGTTTTTTTAACTTTAAGTTGTTAATAACTAATTAAGTCCAAAAAATCGACTGCAGTAAACATATAGGTTTTTGTTGGAGAGGTCCACACTACTCAAAACAACGGTCGTTTGTCTGGCCGGTTCAGTGTCACAAACAGGGGACTTTTTGCTTATTTCCTTGGCCTATAATGCCTGGTTACAAGCATTGTTCGTGGAGATAATCCATGATTGGTTTCTGACTAATTCGCATGCGTAATTGCGTTTTAAGCGTTCGAGGTGTTAAAAATCTGGGACTTTGACAGAAAGTTTAATCTTGGCGGAGTTTTTCTGACTGGTTCATGATCAATTAGAAACGGGTCCATTGGATTTGTGGATGAAAGTGCGGATTTTTAGTCAGCGCAAGCGCTATAGTGTCAGATTTTCTGTGTGTCTTTGGCTAGTACAAGAAAACAATGACGAAAATTCGTGTACTAAACGAGGAAGTACAGGGGAAAAGATTAGTAGGAAGACGCCAGAACTCGTGGCTGAAAGACCCGAGGAGATGGTTCGACCGCTCATCCGCAGAGATCTTTCGCGCAGCAGTTTCCAAAACTACAATTGCCATTTGGATCGCCAACCTTCGAAAGGAGACGGCGCAATGAGAAGAAGAAACGAGGAAACATGAACATGAGGAAAGTCGGTGATTATTGAAGAACATAATCTTGATCTTTTTTAAATATTTTATATGTAGTTGCCCTTTTCTATTCAAAGCCCAAAAACTTTGTTTAATTTTTAGTTTTTTTTATACAATTTTTGATAATTTTTTAAAAATGTTTTAAATTTTTTTATCCAGTACAGTTACTTGCAGTTTACTGTGTTTTTTGATCATCATCATCAGTGGTGCTACAGCCCTATAAAAGAGCCTCGACCTTCAAAAGTCTATTACGCCAGTCAGTTCTATCCATTGCCAACTGTTGCCAGTTTGCTGCGCCTATTTGTCTACCATCCTCATCTACATCATCCCTCCATCTGAGTTTTGGCCTACCCCTACTTCTACTTCCCACAGGTTTTGACATAAGGATTCTTCTAGGAGGGTTGTTCTGCTGTGATCTTGCTAGATGTCCTGCCCATCTTAGTCTTCCTATTTTTATAAAGGATACTACATATTTACCACCAAATATATGTTTATATCTGTGATATATCTCGTAGTTGTACCTCCTTCTCCAAACACCATTTTCACAGATGCTACCGAATATACTTCTCAGGATCCTTCGTTCAAATATAAGCAGGAGATTTTCATCTGCCTTGGAAATGGTCCATGTTTCCGACCCATATGTCAACATTGTATAAGGGTTTTGTAAATGGTTACTTTTATTTTTTGGCTTAAGTTTCTGCTTCTCATATGTCTACTCAGTTCAAAATAGCATTTGTTTGCTAGGATTATTCTTCGCTTGATTTCTTCCATTATGACGTTCTCCTTGGTGATCAGGGAGCCTAAGTATGTGAATTTGTTCACCACTTCAAAGGTAGAGTTATTAACCGTGAATTGGTGGCCGATGTTTCTGGCTCTATTGTTGGGTGTGGATGCCATTATCTTAGTTTTCTCCTCATTTACTTGCAGATCCATATTTTTTGAGGCGTTTGACAAGGTGATATACATTTCTTCTAGCTTGCGTGTTGTGCGGGCAACTAGGTCAACATCATCTGCATATGCCAAAATTTGGGATGATTTATTAAAAATGTTTTCTCTGTTGTCTGTTGCGGCCCGTTGGCGGCCTGAGGCGGGCATCCCTGACCGCCTTTTCCGGAGCAATGTTAAAAAGGGGCGCATCTCCCTGTCGCAGCCCAACATGCGTTTCAAATGCCTGTGATTGTTCGCCCTGTATTTCGACTTTGCAAACAACTTAACGCATTTTAGCCTTAACCAATCTTATCAGTTTATTGGGGATGTGGAATTCATCCATGGCTTCATACAATTTATTTCTTAGGGCACTATCATAGGCCGATTTAAAATCTACGAAAAGAAGTTTTTTGACAAATAAAGACATTTTAACGATGGATACCTATGTTATTTATATCGAGGTAGTTATTTACCACATTTAGAACGTTAAATAAGGTTATTTTTTGTTAGATATTAATATTTTACATTACAATGACAAAAAATGTAGGGATTATGTTTATACAATCATATGAGAAACCATACCTTTCCATTTGTTTTCAGAAATGTGACCTTTCCCGTTTAGAGTTAAGGTTAGAAACTTTGGTCTGTTTTGAGGTTAGAAACAATAAGAAATGTCCGAAAATCATTCGCGGAGAATTTAAAGTTGGAAACTAATAACTAATCGCGCCAGTACACAACAATAATCTCTAACTGGTCCGAAACTTGTCGAAAACTAGTCAGGGACTCTCTCCTCGAACAAAACTAAAATATGAGTTACTTGTTGACTCGTTGACGCATTTGTCATCCGGAGGTAGTGCCAACTGTTAACTCTAAACAGATCCAATAGAGATGTAATCACAACAATATATATGATATGCAATTTTATCTCCAAAGCTTGTGCAGGTAAATCACCCGTTAATATTGCTATTCACATTTGGTGTATTTGCAGTTTAAAAATCTATTATCTACCATACATAAACTCAGCATTTACCAAATCGCCACTATCATAGTCCAAGCAGGGCAAAAAGATATTTAAAAAGAGTTCCAGGTAGGATTCCGAGGGTTGGACGAACTTTTTATTTTTCTTTTATTGGCTCGTAAAAGTGGTGGATTAAAGAACGCTTCTGCACGCTCGTGCTGAATATAAATTGAC
This sequence comes from Diabrotica undecimpunctata, assembly GCF_040954645.1. NCBI lineage: Eukaryota > Metazoa > Arthropoda > Insecta > Coleoptera > Chrysomelidae > Diabrotica > Diabrotica undecimpunctata. Next base: position 8,976 of record NW_027312768.1, on the reverse strand, counting down.
CTCTTAATGCGGTCACCTGGACAGGGTTCGCTACGAAATATTCAAAATCGGATGATGTCGGGGTACGGAACTCGAAAAATTATTTACTAGTGAAAGTAAAAAGAAAGTATAAAGGACGAGAAATAACTATTTTGAAAAGAAACACCGCAAAACGTTTATAAAAAATTCAGACGGGATCTTTGGGTTGAATCGTCATTTATATTTATTTTTCACTTAGTGTCTTTAGTAGGGATGAAATTTTTCTTGTTGCTAAATTTTTTATTAACAAGAGTTTGGTTTTTGTGTTTGGATAATTTCCGATAACGCTAAGACAAGATAACATTCATGCTATGTTGAAGTTGTTGGTATTAAAGTTCTAAATTGGATATTTTTAGTGTTAAGAATTGCCACTTCCTGTGCGTGAATAGTGTGTAGAGTCAACAAGCATTTTATATTGTAAACAGGTATTATTGTTACAGTAAAAACGTTTGTATGTGTCAACGTATCTTTTGTAATATTCCAACTTAGTAGTTTCTTTCCCATCACGCATCCCTAGAAGTTATGAGCCCAGAGTTGTGGGAATTAAAGAAGTTAAAATAGTGGTAATTAGGATATAAAGTTTTTAGGGAAAACATGGTATGGAATGCAATGATAACATGGCGAAAACATATCAAGTTGTAAACATCAAACACTTTGATGGAAATAATTTCCCCAGCTGCTTATTCAGAGTAAAATTGTTACTAGAACAAGCTGATGTCTTAGTTGTACTATCCCAAGATGAACATGCAGATGATACAGATTATACTGCAGTGTAATTTATAAAATGAATTATGTGAAACCCTGTAATCTAATTGTGCAATGTTTGTATGGCAATGTACTGGAAATGGTTAAATCAAATATCTCAGCAAAATAGATTAAGGCAAAACTACCTGTTAACAGCCTATACAAAATTTGTGATGTAAATTCGACCTATTAAAAAAACTGAAATTCTTTTGTAAACTCACCCTGTTTTGTAAACTCATCATCATCATGTGCAGCTTTATCAACCATTTCCAATTACGGTGCAGCCTACCTTATTTTAATGTTATTCTATGTTCTTATTATTATTCGACGATGTCTTAGTTATTCGTTGTTCTTATAATTTGCGCTCATTTGCTCCCATATTTTTCTATCTTGTGCTATTCGAGACCACGTTGTTCCTGTTAATTTTCTTATAACATAATCCCATCTGAGATTCGGGCGCCTCTTTGGTCTCTTAGCGTTCCTGGGGTACCACATAGTTGTTCTAGTGGTCCATCTGTTATCTGTTCTTGCTATATGTCCTGCCCATTGCCATTTCAGGGATTTTATTCTTTGGATTACATCAGTCACCTGGGTTTGCCTCCATATCCATTCAATTCTTTTACGATCCCTCTTTGTTATCCCTAGCATACATCTTTCCATTGATTTTTGAGTTACTTGGAGTTTCGACGTTATTTCTCTCTTTAATATCCAAGTTTCACATCCATATATCAAGACGGGTAATATGCATTGATCAAATACTCTCTTCTTGAGGTATAGTGGCATTTTGGACTTGAAAACTATGGAATTTCGTCCGAATGCTGACCACGCTTGTTTTATTCATCTGTTGATTTCCGTAAGTAGTGATCCCGATTTATGTATGAGCTGTCCCAGGTATATGTATTCGTCTACTACTTCTAGCGAGGTTTCATTAATTTTTATTTCCACGTTGGCGATCAGATCATTGCACATTATTTTAGTCTTTGCTAAGTTCATTTTTAGGCCTACCTCATTGCTGGCTGTATTAAGGTCATTAATTTGTAGTTGTAATTCTTCAGGACTTCTAGCAATTAGAATGATGTCATCAGCGAATCTAAGATGGTTTAGGTATTCTCCATCTATACATAGACCTTGGTTGTTCCAGTCTAATTTCCGGAAGATATTTTCTAAGGTTGCAGTGAAGAGCTTAGGGGATATGGTGTCTCCTTGTCGGACTCCTTTCTGAGTGGGAAATTCTGGGGTATTTTCTTATATGCTTACTCTAGCTGTGGCCTCTTTGTATATATTTGCTAGCGTTTCGACATATGGTTTATCTACTCCTTAGTCGACAAGAGCTTCTATGACTGCTCTTGGGTATACGGAGTCAAATGCCTTCTCGAAGTCTATGAATGCTAGCGCCAGTGGTAGATCATATTCTTTTGTTCTGCTTATTACTTCTCTTAATGTTTGAATATGATCCATTGTGCTGAAGCCACTTCTAAAGCCTGCTTGCTCTCGGGGTTGTGTAGCGTCAAGTGTGTTCTGTATTCTGTTGTTAATGATTTTGGTGAATACCTTGTATATCACAGGCAGCAAGCTGATCGGTCTATAATTTCTAATGTCTTCCTTGCTACCTTTCTTGTGAATGGGGATTATGTTGGCTGAATTCCACTTTTTCGGAATATGTCTCGATTTCAGGCAGTCTGTGTATATTTTTGCTAGGATTACCAGCAATCTTTAGAAGTTCGGCTGTAACACCGTCATTACCGGCTGCCTTGCCGTTCTTTATGCTCTTAAGAGCTGCCTCTACCTCATCCACGAGAACATCTGGTACATCTTCTTGAACCGCAATTTCTTCTTCGCCTATTTCTTGTACTTCCGGAGCTTTATATAGACCCTCGTAGAATTCGGTTACATGTTCTATTATTTCATCCCTATTTGTGATCCTTTCGTTGTTGTTTCCCAATGCTATTATTTGCTTTCTACCGATTGCCAAATTACTCTTGGTTTTCCTATAGCTTTTACGGTTCTCGATTGTATTTTGTACAAGTCGTTCATTGTAGGTTTTTATATCTTCTGCGATCTTTTTCCGTATTGCTTTGTACAGTTCGGTATATTCAATTCTATATATATATATATATATATATATATATATATATATATATATATATATATATATGTATGTATATATATATTATATAATGTATATATATATATATATATATAGATAGATATATATATATATATATATATATATATATATATATAAATTTTAATTTTAAATATAAGTATAACTAGTAAAATGATTTATCTCTAGTGTAAATTGATATTGAAACACGACCCCAGTCCCATTCCTTTAAACAACACCGAAACCTGGCGTAGTAAGAGGTTACAATAAAAATCTCTTACAAATCTTCGTCTCGTTTGAAAGAGCAACTATTTAAAGAGACTGTCGCGCCGCGCCGAGGGCGAATTTGCAATTGAAATTCAACTCAATTGAACATCGTTTCCATTCAAAATAAAAGGCCCTTTTTACCGGGACGACGACTCTCTAACTCTTCGTTGAGTCTCTAATCAATTGAGGATGTACAAGGTTTGCATTAAGAAATTCTTAGGTTTGAGTAAATGTTTGTTTTGGATATCTATGACCCAAAATATAATTTCTGGTGCACTTAATGGACTTTATTAGATTGTTAGCAGTGGGACACGTCCCAAGACAGAGAATTTATGAATCCGAATAATAAGCATGTGCATACTTAAGAATAAGAAAACAAAAGTTTTCAACAAAACTTTTTGGATAATTTATAACTACAATACATTATATTATTATAAAATTGTCTACCGGAGAATGTAAACCAAACTTAAAATTATAAAAAACATAGATATAAATATGAAATCAAACAATGGATTTAAAACAAAAACAACACAATTCTATGAAGAACTGATTAATGGACAATAGTAATAATTACTTTTTTTATACCAGATAAGAGTCCTGTGTTCACATAGGTAATATGAAAACATTTGGTCACAATGATCAAGCCCTGCCATAAATTTGTTTGTATTCATTCATGAGCTTTGGTTTCATCACCTCTTGGTCACGGTGTGTAGTAACTTTTTCCATATTTCCATTAAATTTACTAGAAATTGCTAAAATTTCTTTACGATCCTTTCATTTGATTACATAAATTTCCTCCGTAGTGAACTGCATAACCAGTTCACCTTTTTTTTTAACTTTTTAGACAAAACTTCAGGAGGATTCCCTTTTCTACTTGCTCTCAGAGTTCCCGTGGCGTATGTTCTTTGTAACAAATCCTTGGTTAATTTGAACCTATTGTAAAAATGGTCCATAAATATGGAATGCCCAACTCATAGTTTTTCTTACAGAAGATATTTTTACTACTTTTTCCGTATGTTGAGAGCCAGATAACCAAAGATCTGCAGATTCTGAATAAACAAGTAGCTTGAAAGTTAACCCAGTTGGTTCAGAGAGGACGTACAGCTTTATACCAAATTTGTGTCGTTTTCCTTTTATGTACTGGCGGAATTTTAACCGACCACGCCATAGCACCATAGATTCAACCAGTGACAACTGCTCGTTTGGGTAATAAATATCTTACATCCTATTGTTAAAAAAGTTTATCAGAGGAAGTATTTTTCCTAACTGTATGCCAGTTGCTTGATTCTCTATGTTTTTTATAACCAACGTTTTTATTTCACTTCTAGTAATATCCTTCCAACTAACCATTCTTAATTACTATTTAACTGGGAATAAGCCACAATTAAAGGTTAAAATACGTTTATTGACGTTTCATTAATTGTGGCTTATTCCCAGTTAAATAGTAATTAATTTAAAATGCCACAAGAAAATAGCTTCAGAACAATATTAACCAATTCTTGATTGAATACCGCTTCTCGAAAGTAATTCCAGTGCATGTGCATTTTGCTTTAGCACAAAGAATGTCACACAGCTCTTCCGTTACCAATAAGTTAAAATAATTTGAGGGAAAAAGACAGTTAAGATTTGATTTCACGTATAATGCGTCTGTGCATCCGCTTATACGTGTTTCGCCCTAAAAGGGCTCTTCAGAACGGATATTCATAGTCGCCTGAACGTAAAATTTAATCAGATTAAAGCAAATATCTGAATTTGGTTTCGAAAATTAGTTTACGGATTTTAATATCAGATGTCGCTATTTGAGTCCATACTATGCCATGTTAGAGTTGCTTCCTAAGACAGGAGAGAGTTATAGCGGATACACAGACGCACTATACGTGACATCAAATCTTAACTGTCTTTTTCCTTTTATTCCGATATACTCTGTACGAGTACTACAAACCAAATTCGCTAAGGATTTTTGCTTAGTTGAGGAGATATGTGGAATGCAATTTTTAGATTCTCCATGTCTCCAATAACATCTTTATCAACGTCTGTTTTGACTTGCAATTCTTAGAAGGCACAGATTAAAGCAAAAATCTGAATTTGGTTTCGAAAATTAGCTTACGATTAAAATAATCTATTGGCTCTATCCTCCATACGTTGACACGAATACCTGCAATACCTGTAAATGCGATAGCTGGCTTTTGTACCTCCCGGTATGACCATTGTGAAGTTGTAGTTGTTGCAACTGGTGTAGTTGAAACAGAATTTGTAACAATTGGGTTAGCCAGGGAAGAAGTTGTAGTTCAGATGTAGTTAGATAGAGGTAATTCTGGTTCTATCTCCTCATTCGAATCTCTGGCACTGGTCATCACTATGATTTGCATACGGATATTCATCTGAATCTTCAAGCAGTATAAGAAGTTCATCATGTGTTAACTTTCTTTCATTGTCATATTATTTCCACCTTCTCTTCGGGGATTTATTTTCATTTGAAGGCCCAGGTCTTCGATCCATGGCAATCTGTTACAGAACAAAAAGATATAATATTGTTTGAATATGTGGCAACAGTGCGGTAAACGCGTAAGTGGTTTATACATAAATAAAAAATATATAAATAAATATAAATATTTATAGTTAAAAGAGCAAGCATATTTCTACATTAATGTTAATTTTAGATATATACAAATATAAACTGATTCTCCAAATATAATACTTAAAAATGTCGCAACACAAATGTTTATGTAACTGGACACGTGCACACGAGAACTCCGAATTAACCACTCTGTACGGTTACTAAATCAGTGCTGGAGATGGGCAACCCATTATTTGTTCAAATCAAGCGATGTTCCTCCTTTCAATACAACGATAAATTTAAACGACGATGAAACGCACCTATCGCGGTCGAGGCACCTGACGACAGTAACGGTAACCGCGCCCTAGTAAAAAAATAAAAATAGTTAACAAAACCCATCTCCCCCACACTGTTAAGGTAAGATGGCCCAACAAAAAAAGTTTTTTTCGATTCAAATTAAAATCAAATTCGATCTAGCATTTTTCCAGGGGTAGGGTACTTTTCACGAAAGAAAAAAAATTAAAAAAATTTAAATATTTAGTTACTTATTAATAAGAACGGCTTGGGAAGAAACCGAAATTAAACACCGAATTGATCAGGGACGTAAAATTGTAGGATGTCTGAACTTCTTATGGTGGGATCAAAACATTTCCAAAAGAACAACAAAAGACTAGGGCAAACCATGGTTAAATCAGTTCTTTGTTATGACTCTGAAGTATGGACAATTAATGCAGACCTAAAGAGAAGATTGTTGGCAGTTGAAATAGATTATTTGAGAAGAAGTGCTAAAACATCAAGGTTGGAAAGGAAGACCAACGAATCTATAAGAAATAACATGAATGCTACAGAAACGGTCATTGACAGAATAGAAAGAAGAGGTTTTAAAATGGTTTGGACACCTATTGAGAATGCCTGACGAACGTTGGCCCCAAAAAACTTCACAGATGGAAGCTCCCTGGAAGAAGAAAAAGAGGTAGAGGTAGAGCTCGACGCTCATGGAATGAAGGAATTAGAAGAGCGATGGAATCGAGAGGTTTGGAGGAGGAGCATGCCTTGGACTGGGAGGATTGGTGGAGGACAACGGGAATACGGCGATAGCCGTCTCCAAAATGTATTGTATTTACAAGTTGGATCCTGTAATACCTATTATATATATATATATATATATAATTATATATATATATATATATATATATATATATATATATATATATATATATATATATATATATATATATATATATATATGCCTATTTGCATTAGTTTCTGCAACCGATTCATTTTTTTTTCTGGTACAGAATCATCTTCAGTCCACCAACTGCAGCCAGGTTGTTGATCATCATCAGATAAAGTTTTGTTAAAACTTTGAGAACTACCGTCTAAAATTTGTTCCCTTTTACCTGCATTAGGAGCCTCAAGTACGATACTATTTTCAGTCAAATAGGCGTTATTTGGGATAGCAGAAGGATTAAATGGCACAATTCCCATAGCCCTTGAATGCCGAAGTTCCATTATTTACAGTTGCAGACTTGTTTCCATTCTTCAGCAAATAACTTTTCAAACTGTAGTCTAATGAGCTTTTGTCCTGGATTATTTCTAATATATATATTGGAAGCTGAATAGTAGTTTAACTTTAATGATCTGGAAAAACATCTATCTAGGGGTTGTAAAAATTGTGTCGTATGACTTGGTAAGCAACGCATTATGATGTTGTGTTCAACACAGTATTCTAGCAGCTAAACGTTACTGCAGTGTGAAGCATGACTATCAAGTAGTAACAAAGCTACTCCCGTCGGCTTTTTTGGGAACGAACTAATCTTTTGCGTCACTGAAAAAATATGTCACAGTTAATAACATTCAAAACTCACGGTAAAAATGAGACTACTTACACGATGCTTTATAGTAAAATAACTTTTTTTAATAGAAAACAAAATTACTTGTTTTTCTGCTAATCATTGGTACAAAAAATACCAATTAACAATTTGTTTTTTAAGCAGTGTTTGATTGGATCAAATATTTTACAAGCATACAACATAATATACAAATTTTTAATTGAAATAAATTATATCAAAATGGTAGTAACTTAATTTTATTCGAAACTCAATTAAAATAGACATAATTAAACCGAATGATAATTTGTGGACGTTAATGACAACATTGTTTATACGTTTAATTTTCATTATGTTAAAATATTATTTTGGCTAAATTATATTATATACTTAATATATAATTTAATATTTTAGCATTGATAACTAGGTAATTCTTTGAACTACTATCATCTGATTACACTAAAGAGAAAATAGAAGCAATTTCCACACGAAAATTATTTTTATATATTTTACGAGTATTATTTGAGATTTATTTTTAATTTATTGTCTGTGTACGATTAAGGTCATATGCATATGCGAAATCGTTAAAATAATTTTTGAGTTTTAGAACTGTATCAATAGGGTTGGTGCAAAATAATTAAAAGATGTAATTAAATGTTATACGGACAATAGTTAAATTAAGTTTATAAACTCTCACCAATATTACTGTTGTATACAGGGTGTCTAGAAACTCTCCTGGCAAATGAAAACTGGAGATTTCTCAGATCAATTTTAAGACAATTTAACTCAATTCATCTAGTCCGAAAATGCCTTTCTTCAGAGAAATCACCGGTATCGACAATTACAAGTTAACAAAGCGAACAACTCAAAAGACAAACAGCGACAGGACACAACAACACTCACTTGTTTTCAGCTCTACTGCGTCACTACGTCTGGCTGGCTAATGTCGGCGAGGCGGCAGTGCTGTCAACTCTGCGCATGAATGTCTAAGCTAAGCGGCGGCGGTGTTCCCAACTCTACGGTGGCAATCAAACATAGGAAAAGGCTGTTAAAAATTATGTTTAAAATTTATGTGATCAAGCAGCATTAGATTACGGCACAGATAAAGAGCAATTACAAAGGAGAAAATGTATTTTTCGGTGGTTCTAGAAGTACCTGATTCAACAAAGAAAACACAAAAAATTTGGAAAAAAATGTATTTATTCTTATAACCTTTTAATCTCCTTTCAGCTCTATAAACTTTTCCCAGCGATATTCAATATATTTATTTTTTATTTTTTTTTAAAATGGCACAGACGTTAATCATTCGGTCAATTGCAACAGATTCTTCAATCAGACAAATACGCAATCTTATGCCTAATACAAAATTAACAAACGAACTTTACCCCCCCCCCCAATCCCCCCTCCCCGGGGGTTACTTAATATGTGTAGGGGCCCAAACTCTGAGATAGCGCGTT
>NW_027312767.1:0-26108 GCF_040954645.1 Diabrotica undecimpunctata | reverse complement strand
ACGCGCTATCTCAGAGTTGCGTTTATACATCAAAAATGGTTTAAAAAGATTTAAATCAACTCGAACCCATTAACTCTTCGATAAATTCAAATACCAGCTCTAAATAAAATGTCAAGTATGCGATACGTAGAGTTATTTGATAAATGAACGCTATAGCATATCCAAATGTCGTTAAATATCCCAAGTGTAGCTAGAAGCAGGCCATAAATGTTCATTAAGATAACATATAACGTAAATTGGAAATTGTATTTCACATGAACTAACTTAGAATACTTGATGTATCCCAATGCAACTAAAAGGATTAGGCAATGCCCTGAATTAGTTCTTATTAAATTATTTTGTCATACTGTTTTAAGTTGCCTACTTGCTACGACTCTGACGATTATATAATATTATTGCTTATTCAGAAGTTGTCCACTATATAAATTTGAATTTATTATTATTTTAAGAAATTTAATCATGGAAAAAATTTCTATTATCATTTTTTTAAATTTTACTTATTATTTTTAATTTTGTGTGTTTATTACAATGGGTCAAGTTTTAGCATGCAGAATGTATTAAGTATGTGCAAAATGTAATGTAACTTACTTTTTTCGCTGGTCTAAAGTAATTGGTTAATATTACCGTGCTCCAAAGATTTTGATAATGCTAAGAACAAAAGTGTTTTTCTATAGTATTTTTTGCCTCTGAATCCAAATTTGTTGAGTTTTTTTTCTATTACATACAGTTTTTACGACACAGATACATTTAGAAATTTAGAAATAGACCTTTAGAAAATTGCAAAAAATAACTCTCAATTTCCATTGGCAGCTAGCGCTTTGTTATCCCAAACATATATGGACGATATTTTAGGTGGAACCGATCAATTTTCTGAGCTTGAAGTACTTTATGGAGAATTGAATCAAATATGGAACCAGTATGGTTTCGCTTTACATAAATGGTCTTCTAATTAATCTTATTTTTAAATAAGATTTCTAATCAAAACGCCGTGGAACTAGATTTGAATCTTGATAATGCACTTTGCAAAATTTTGGGTTTAAAATGGGATTCAAACTCGGATCATTTAAATATTGATGTAAAAATAGCTACTACATTAGACCGTATTATAAAATGAAATTTTTTCGTGTATTAGTTCTTGTTTTGATCCTCTGGGTTTGGTAAACCTTTTAATTGTAAAGGGAAAACACTTAATGCAAGAACTATGGCAGATGAAGGTTTCATGGGATGAACCGGTAATTAATTTACGCATAATAGGTCAGTGGGAGAAATTTAATAAAAATTTAACTCAAATCGCTCATATCAAAATTCCGCGTTTCGTCTTTTTTGACTTAGACATTCTTAGCATAGATTTACATGGATTTAGTGATGCAAGTCAAGTTGCATACGGTGCTTGTATCTATATAGTGGCTCGATATGTAAATAATTCCCTGTCATCAAATCTTGTTGAAGCAAAATCGCTTGTCGCGTCCTTCAAAAGCAAGCTTCCATTCCTAAACTAGAATTAATAGCCATGGAACTCTTAGGCAAATTGATTGAAAAAATTATAACGACCTTTAAAAACCGTGTAAAGAATAATTCTCTAAACGCATGGTCAGATCCACAAATTGCTCTCAGCTGGATTAAACATCTCGCTAATAATTATAATACGTTGTTTCGAACCGAATAAGATGGGCGGGCCACGTACTAAGATCGAGTGATGAAAGACTCCTGAATGCCACATTCTGGGAAAGGCCCGATGGCAGAAGGTCAGTTGGTCGCCCAAGCAAAAGATGGAAGGACGGAGTAGCCAGTGATCTACCCAAAATAGGAATACAGCAATGAGAAATAGCTACTCAGGACCGATAACAATGGAGGTAAATAGTAAAGACTCACATAGAGTTGTAGAGCCAAATGATGATGATGTGTGTTTAGAAAAGAGTGGCCAATATTCAGAATCTTGGTAAAAATCTAAAGTGGAGACATATTAAATCACAATTAAATCCTGCAGATCTCTTGTTCCGCGGTGTATTTAATCAAAAAACATTTTCGTTTTGGTTTCAGGGACCTGAGTTTTTGCTAAATCCCAAAATATATTTTGATGAAATTGATACATTTGAGAAATTGAGAATTTAACGGAAGTAAAGAAAATAGCCCTATTAGTTGTTAATCGTTTACTAAATAATTGGGTAACTATGTTTGAAAGATTTTCTAAATTTTCAAAATTACAAAACGCAGTAGTTTACGTATTTAGGTTTATATATAATATGAATCATAGTAATGAAAAAATTAAGGGTACTTTGAAACGTAAAGAAATTTTGAACGCTCACGATTTCATCATTAAAACTATTCAGCAACAAATATTTGCAACCGATATAGCCCGCTTATTAGAACAAGAACTCGTCGCAGACAAAAAATTTGCTCCCTCTTAATACTTTTTTAGACTCCTCTGGAATTATACATGTTGGAGGGCGCTTGCACAATGCAGATATAGACGTCAATAATAAATTCCCCATATTGTTGACCGCAAATGATCAATGTTGTTTCTTTGCTTATTAAATAGGAACATTGTAGAATAGGACACAGTGGTCCTCAAAATGTGTAAGGCAATCTGGGCTTACGATACTGGCCTTTAAGTGGGGTCAAGTATGTTAAACGCATTATCAAAAAATGCATTACATGTTAAAGATTCAATGCACAAACCGCATCATAACTTATGTCTCCACTCCCATTGGCTAGAGTTAAAATCTCGCGCGCTTTCTACACTGTAGGTGTAGATTTTGCAGGTCCTCTGTTTATTAGGGCTTCTAGATTAAGATAGGTACAAACGCTTAAATGTTATTTTGCAATTTTCGTTTGCCTGGCTATATATGCTATTCATTTAGAGTGGGTTAGTGAGTTTTCTTCTAACGCTTTTTAAGCAACGTTTAAACGATTCATTTCCCATCAAGGCAATCCTCACACTATATATAGTGATAACGGGACTAACTTTGTTGGTGCCTGTAATCAACTTAAGGAATTAAGTAATTTTTTTAAATCAAATTCTGAATTTGACAAAATTAGAGCTTATTTAGCTCAAACCGAGATTCAGTGTAAGTTTATTCCTCCCCGATCACCTTATTGGGGTGGACTCTGGGAGTCAGCAGTAAAAAGTACCAAGTTTTATTTAGTAAGTTTAATGAGTAATTCGGTATCGACTTTCGAGGAGTTATATACCGTTTTAACCCAGATAGAAGCTATTATAAATTCTCGACCGCTTTATGCATTATCTAATCATCCGAATAATTTACAACCATTAACTCCTGGGCATTTCTTAATCGGTACTCCTTTAACCGCAAATGCGGTTAAGTAATTTCTGAGATTAATGTTACAAATACGCCTGTTAACAGACTTTCTATCTGGAAACAAATTTTGAATATTTAGTAATTCTTTTGGCAGTAGAACCCATAACAACAGAGGAACTAGAAAAGGCAATTGGAAGAATTAAATTAAGCAAAGTACCAGGCAAGGATGATATCACCCCGGAAATGATAAAATTCATGGGAATAGAGGGAGTGGACAGCATGAAAGAACTAATGAATGATATCATAAAGAGAGACTGTAATAATTACCGAGGTATTACTATATCAAGTATTCCTGGGAAGGTATTTGCAAGAATAATAGAAACAAGAATAAGAACTCAAATAGAACCAACTATGGAAGATACACAATGTGGATTCAGGAACGATAGAAGCACGCAAGACCACATATTCACAATAAGACAAATAAGTGAGAAAGTAATCAATAAAAATAGAAAAATACATATATGCTTTATTGATCTGGAAAAGGCGTTTGACAGAATACAAAGAAAGGACGTATGGAGGACATTAAAGAAAAGAGAAGTTGACAGGATAACAATTGATGTAATAAAGGATATGTACAATAATAATACATATGTACAATAATAATACAAATACGGTGAGAACCAACAACGAGGAATCCGAAGAATTTACTACAAGTCAAGGCGTCAAACAGGGATGAGTGTTGAGCTCACTGCTGTTATCAGTGGTACTGGATGAAGCAATAAAGAAAGCCAAGAGAAGAATGAGAAAACTAACATTAGGATACTGGCAAATGAAACAGACTCAACTATCAGAGCTTCTATTTGCAGGCGACATGGTTTTAATGGCAGAAAACAAAGAAGACCTACAGAACAACCTTGAAATCCTAAAAGAAGAACTGTCAAACATAAATATGAAAATAAATACAGAGAAAACAAAAACAATGATAATTTCAAATAAGAGAAAGACACACGCAATACAATTAAACGGAGAACAACTAGAACAAGTGGAACATTTTAAATACCTAAAAGCAATAATTGAATTAAACGGTAAACAAGACATGGAAATAAATGAGATAATGGGACGAACAGGAAGCTTATTTAATACTATGAAAACAACATTTTTGGGGAAAAAAGAAATACCGGAGTAGGTAAAAACGGCAGTCGTTAAATCAGTAGTTAGACCTACAATCATGTATAATAGCGAGTCATGGACATTGACTGGGAGACAAAAATCTCGAGTCAATGCTATGGAAATGAGGTTCCTGAGGAAAATAGCAAACAGAAAGAGGACAGACAAAATACGAAACGAAACAATCAGACAAAACCTAAAACTAGAACCAATACACGAAAAAATAGTAGAGGGGCAACTAAGATGGTTCGGACACGTGTGTAGAATGTCGAATGAAAGATTAACAAAACGAGTGTTTGAAACGAGAATGCATGCGAAAAACAAACGAGGAAGACCAAGAGTTAGGTGGGTAGACGAAATCAGAAAAGAAGTTGAGAAGAAAGGATTGACATGGGAAAGTGCACGAAATCTAACACAAGACCGGATAGCATGGTGACAACAGTGCAAAACTTAACACCACCAGCCTTACACCTAACGGTAGAAAGGCTTAGGACTAAGTAAGTAAGTAAGTAGCAATTCTTTTGGAAACATTGGTCTGTTGACTATTTAAATAACCTACAACATCGCTCAAAATGGCTCCTTCGCACCACAGATATAGGAGATATAGGAAGAAGGAGAGTGTCATGGTTGAAGAATTTAAGGGACTGGTTTAAATGCAGTTCTATAGAACTTTTCAGAACAGCAGTAGATAAAGTTAGTGATGATGATATCCAACCTCCGTTCGGGAGACGGCAGTTAGAGAAGAAGAATTGTTTCCGATCAGTTTGGAGTACAGATAATCTATACGACTTTCCTCCAACGCATTCCTTGCGCTGTTGATTTCTGCTGTATTTAGTGCTTTGCGAAAGTCTACGAAAGTCAGGACCATGGTCGGATATATTCGATGGATTCTTCTATGATCCCTTTTATGCAACTCTGAGATAGCGCGTCTTAAGCTGATAGATTGTAAAATATAGACAGATCTCAACTGGACTATGTACTATTTGCTTAAAATTTACTCTATTTTTAAAATTTGCTTTAGGAATATTTTAATTCATAAATTAAAGTGCCCTACACATAGTGCAAAATATGAAACATGAAATTGTTTTTACTAAAACATTCACAGTAATGCCGTCAAATTATTTTACGTCAATTCTACCAATTTATTTTAATTATAAATAATGTTTTATTTTTTGATTTTAGATATATATTATTTTTTTTTTTTTTTTTTTTTTTTTTATTTAAACAAATATACCCGCATCAACCACTAAGGGTTATTAGCGGGGGGACATACACAAACAGTAAGATACATATTGTTGCATAAAAAAAATATTTTTTACAATCTGGTATATAGTTTAGTCATTTTAAGATAACTTAATAAAGACTGTAAATTTGACGTTAGTATACTTTTTAAATTATCACTAAGGGCACACGCGATTCTTTCGTTCTGGTACACTGGACACTCAACAATTATATGTTTCACTGACAACTGAGTATTGCACTTGGTACACAACGGAGCAGCCTCCTGGTTGAAGATATGCTTGTGTGTAAGGAAAGTATGTCCTATTCGGAGTCGGTTAATGATGACTTGGTCTTTTCTATTATTTGGTAAGATGAGTTTGGTTCCTACTTGACTTAGACATTCTTTGAGTTTATTAGCAGTGTGATCCCAAGTAGTTTGCCACGCTCTGTATACGTGGGCTTTGATATTTACTTTGTGATCAGTCCAAGGCATTTGATTTATGATAGCAATACTTTGGTCGGTGGTTGCATTGCTTGCCAGAGAGTCCACTTCCTCATTACCACTTATTCCCATATGGGAAGGTACCCAGATAAAGGAAATATCTTTTTGTTGAGACTGTAGATAAGATAACTCTTCTTTGATCTTGAGAAGTATGGCGTGAGTTGTATATAGCTGTTTTATTCCAAGTAATGCGCTCATTGAATCGGTGATGATAACAAATTTGCTTTCATTGATAGAACAACATTTTTTCACGGCCTGATGAATTGCCGTAAGTTCTCCGGTATATATACAACAATTTGTTGGGATTCGTATGGTAGACTTGACGTTTTCGTAGATGTAGGCTGCAGCATGTCCTTCATGACATTTGGAAGCATCAGTGAAGATTTGATGGGTTGTTGGGTATTTGGATATTACATTTTTATAAGCTTGCTGTATAAGGAAAGGATGTGTGGAATGTTTCGGGAGTTCTTTTAAAGACGTGTCTATTTTTGGATGTTTAATCATCCAAGGAGGAACATTTACATGAATAGGCATAGTAAGACTGAACTGTTCTAAATTAAGACCAATACGTTTTATTCGTTCGGGAAATGGTAGTTTTTTTATTGCAATGTTTCTGTAAAGATCGGACGTTATATTTGTTCTGCAAAGTATTGTTGAGTAGGTTACGTTGCTGTTGTTTGCTGAAATTCTGGCAACGTAATTTAGTGATAGGAGTTGCCTTCGTTGGCTTAAGGACAGTTCATTAGCCAAAACTTGTAAGCTACTTACTGGACTAGTTCTTGTGGCACCTAAAACTAATCTCAAGCACATATTTTGAATGTAGTCAAGTTTTTTTAAAGATGTTTTGTTAGCAGTATCGTAGCATAAACAGCCGTAGTCTAGTTTACTTCGTATTAGTGATCTATATAGAGTAAGTAAGGTTGTTGTATCTGCCCCCCAAGAGGTATTTGACAGCATCTTTAGTAGATTAATTCTGGATTGGCAAGAACGTTGCAGATTGGTGATGTGGGTTTCCCAGTTTAAGTTACGTTCAAAAGAAAGTCCTAAGAAATTTATTTCTTCTGCTTGTTTCAAAACAACTCCATTTAGTGTTAATTGAACATTAGGATAATTTTTTCTTTTGCTAAAAATTAAATAACGTGTCTTTTCACTAGAGAATATAAAACCCGTGTTTTGCGACCAGCTTTCAATTGTGTGTAAGGTAGTTTGCAGTATATGTGTTCCCAGAGTTACATTGTTTGTTCTTAGATAAATGACTAAGTCATCTGCATATAGGCTAGTAAATACAGGTAGTTTTATTTGATGTATAATACTATTTATTGCAACTAGAAAAAGAGTAGGACTTAGAGTAGATCCTTGTGGAGTGCCGTTTTGAAGTACTCGTCTGGAGGATGTAAATCCATTGGTTCTGACTCGAAAAGTTCGTGTTTCTAGAAAATTCTTAATAAAGGACAACATGTGCCCTTGAACATCCCATTCTTGAAGTGTTTTTAGTATAAGATGTCTCCATGTTGTGTCAAACGCTTTTCTTATGTCAAAAAACACGGCAATAAGTTTTTGGTTGTGCAGAAAGGATTCATGTATACTTGATTCAAGTGTTATTAGATTGTCTGTTGTGGATCTACCCGTACGAAATCCACTTTGTCTAATACTTATTAGGTTATTGTTTTCGAGGTACCATTTAAGACGATAATTAAGGATTTTTTCTAAAAGTTTGCAGGTACAACACGTAAGTGATATTGGACGATAGGAATTTGGATCGTCTTTTGGTTTATTATATTTAAGGATTGGAATTATAGTTGCTTGCGACCATAGATCAGGAAAGTCATGATGAATAAAAATATTATTAAAAATATCAACTAATATTAGCTTTGCATTCAGAGGAAGATTTCGTAAGAAAAGAGGGTGGATATCATCAGGTCCTGGACTCGAATTTTTAGCACTTAAACAAAATTCTAATTCTTGAAGACTTACTGGTTTGTTTATTGGATTGCCACTCTCTGTGATTTGTATATTTGAAGACTCCGTTAGTTTTTTGTGCTCTAGAAAGGATAGGCTGTAATTAGAATCACTAGAATTACGTTCGTATATATCTGCTAGTATTTCTGGAATATCTTCTTTGTTTGAATGCATTTGGTTATTATATGATAGAGTATCTATACCTCGAAAGTATTTTGTACCTTTTATTCTACGGACTTTGTTCCATATGTTGCCTAAGGGAGTGGAAGGATTTATTGAAGAAACGTACTTTTTCCAACTTTCTCGTTTTGCTTTTTTGATTAATTGTCTGCTTTGAGCTCTGAGATTTTTAAACCTTAAAAGGTTTTCGATAGTTTTATGTTTCTTGTAAACGTTAAAAGCGTGTTTAGACAAAGTGAGTGCTTGTGCAATTTCGTTATTCCACCAAGGAACTGGCTGCCTTTGACTCGATTTTGTTTTTCCCACTGCGATTGTTGCTGCAGAAATAATAATGTTATTAAATATTTCCAGGTTTTGGTTTGCGTTATTGGTTAAATTATATTTGTTTGTTTGTTCTTCTATCAGTGTTCGATATAAATTCCAGTCAGCTGACTTTATTTTCCATGTCTGGTGAATTGGAAAAGTTGATTTATCATTAGTGTTTATGGTTATCGTGATAGGGAAGTGATCACTATCATATAAATACCCCAATGTGTCCCAATATAATAAAGGAGCTAGCGACGGACTGCATAAAGAGAGATCTATGGCAGAAAATGTACCATTGTATGAATTGAACCTAGTAGATTTGCCAGTGTTTAGTAAGACTAAATTTAAATTATCAATGAGATTATTTAGGAGATTGCCACATTTGTCGGTTTTGTTACTTCCCCAAGTACTGTTGTGACAGTTAAAATCGCCTAATATTATTTTTGGGTGTGGAATTTGGTTTAAAACATTGCTTAGTTCAGTTATGTCTAAATCAGTAGGATGAGGTAAGTATACATTGCAAATATTGATTTTCATTTTGTGGGTGACTGACACTGCAACTATTTCGAGATTTGTTTGTAGTTGTATTTCAGTTGACTCTATGTCATCCCTTACAAAAATTGCTGTTCCGCCGCTTGAGTGATCTGCAACTCGGTTTTTTAGAAAAGGAACATAATTTTTTAATGTCACACTTTGGTGCTTGAAATGGGTCTCTTCTAGGCATATGACTAAAGGAAGATATTCGTGTATAAGAAGCTTAATGGATTCTATATGTGTAAAATAACCGTTGGGGTTCCACTGTAATATGAATGTGCTGGCCATTAACTCTTTATGTGTTAACTATTTATTGTTGAGAACTTGATTCTTGGTCAGTTTCGTCAGTAGAAGAAGGACTGTTGAAAAGCAGTTTCTTCTTCAATCTGGTGATATTGTTTTTTAAAGTTTTATTTTGTATTTGGGAATATATAAAGTTTAAAATTTCTTTTATTTCTTGGCTTTCATTTGAATAATTTTTAACAATGACTTCAGGATGTTTTGAGTGAAGGGAATTTGCCAGAAAATCACATATTTCATGAAAAGTAAGTGTAAAGGAAGGGTTTCTATTTTCAATTTTTTCTTTAATTTGATTTAGAATAATTGATATATCTTCTTGGGTTTTAGGCTTTTTCTTAGGTTTTTGAGTATCGGGAGGAGGTAGGTCATTTTCAAGAATTTCAGGAGAGGATATTTGTCTTTTAGTTGCAGGAGTAATTTTAGTGCTTTTTCTATCGCTTTCAATTACTAAGGAATTATCTTGGAATATTTTTGGTTAATTCAAGATTTGTAATTCATTGTTTGTTTGTGAGGAAGTGGTTTGGTCTTTTGTAGCTGATGCGTGATTTTGTATGGTATTGGGTTCTGGTTCCATTAATGTTTCGGTATCTTCTTGGTATTGGTTTCGTGGTTGATCTTGTAGCTGATTATATTTTTCATTGGTAGAGTTATGTATATTCACGTGGTGGTCAGTTTCCATTTGATTAATTGAGTTGCTTGATGATGATAAAGAAGGACAGTCAGAGTCTTGATGTCCGACAATCTTGCATCTGGAGCAGTTTAAACCATCTATGGAAATGTATAGTCGATATGATGTATTGTCGAATGAGATTAGAAATGAGTCAGGAATTGATGCATTTTCTAAAGGACTTATGAACATTTGCCTCCTAAAGCTGAGTACGTGGCTGTATTCTGAGTCTTGCATGCCTACTCGTAGAAACGTCATGTTGGAGGCGGATTTTATACCCATAGTTTTTAAGTGCTCTTCAATTAAGCTATTAGGTATAGTAGGACATACATTAGATATGATGAGTCTCTGGGCGGGGGTTATAAGTCTTCTTACTTCAATCTGGTTACCATCAATATTTATATATTTGTGGGAGCTAAGAAATTGATCAACTACATATTTAGAGGAGAGGTAGATGCAGATGCGGTTGTTTGATATTTTGGATGCCCAAACAACATTTTTGGGCTGTACTATTGATCCAACAGCTTTTATATATTCGAAAACTTTTATTCCTTGTATGGTTGAAAGTATAATACCTTGGTCTTTTGAAGGATATTTGAAACTATTTAATGCATTGGAGTAAGATATATGTGACGTAGTGGGTATATTTCGTGAGGTAGTAGCTGATTCCGGTTCATCCATCTTCCCGCTGAGAATTTACGTACATTGGCACAGAGGATCTAAAGCCGGACTTGGCCACTTAATAAAATTAAACAGCAGCCTAGCCTAATTACTTGTTAGTAGCAAGAACCAGCAAAAAGTTGTTGTCAATAATCGATAAGTTGAATTGAAATCGATAAAATATTTTGCCTTTTAAACTTCTGATTTTAAGGTTATTAATAATGCAGTTTTGTACTCACAGAATTCTACGATTTTCAGTACACTGTCACATTTAACTTTGAACAGGATTTTGATTTTAATATTATTCACTAATTACACGTTCAGAACTAAAGAAATAATAGTTTAAATATTTAAATTTTTAAGAGAAACTTTGAAATGCGTCTAAACACTTTGACAGTTTTTTGACAATCATCATATATTATTTATTTATGGATTTTGATACATTATGCTTCATTTGACAGTACGCAAAATTTGATGAGTTATGAGGTAAAGCGCTCACAAAAAGCAGAATAAAAATAAAATTCCACAAACATACATAAAATAAACAATCAAATCGCTGTGTTTAAAATAAAATAGATGTCTGGAAAAAAAATGCATTTCAGTTTGTTTAAAATTGTAAAATATTACTCAATATGATTTATTTGCTCACTAAAATATGTTTTTCTATTTTTATAGGTCATATTTTTTATTAGCATAGTTCAAATATTTGTTTGTAATTTTGTAATAATCTATCGATGTTTAATTAAAGTCAAACTCTTTTATTCAAAGCATTTTGTGTAAGTTCATGTTTAGTTTGAACTTGGACAGGAAAAGGTAAATTACAACATTGAAGAAGTGGCATGTACCTACACATTTTTTAACTGAAATTTTGCTTTGGTTGATGTTATTAAAAATAATCAGAGCATTCACCGTCAAGTACCAATAATCATCTCAAATGCCACTTTTCTGTACCATTTGATAGACATTCCTAAGCAGTTTGAGTAAGCTGTCTTATTATCTGGCATGTTAACAAACGCTTTTGCGTTATTGTTCTCGACAATGACTGCTGGTTTTCTTTTAGGGTCTTCTCTATGCGTTACCTCTATCATATCGACTCTGTATTTTGTAGACAGAAAAAGTACGTATCTCTTATCATGATATTTGTTAACTACAATAGCGTTTTTGTTTTGTTTGACAATGATCTTCCCTTTCTTGAGTGTTTGGCTTCTACAATATCTTTGGAAAGATTTTTTCGGTTTTTTCTCAACGTTCAAAAAGATAAATGGATCTAGTTTTTAAAATTTCAGCAAGGTTAACTGATGTATACCTGTTGTGCGTAATACAAGTCCTAGCCTGATCCAATAAAGGTTTAATCGGTGCCGTAACTACCCTTTCAGCGAAAGGCTGTCCATTAATTTTTTCTTTATTGCAATATATTTTAATTGTATGGGTATAGCCTTTTAACAAACAAATTTTAAAAAGCTTTATTCCAAACTTATGGATAGCATGGGCAGATTTTGGAAAACTGAGTTGGATCTTGAAAAGCACTAAAATAGAACAGTATTTGAAAACCGGTATTTACGATCAGTGTATCCTCCCTTTACACACGTATGGTTCACAGACGTTGACACTCACCAAGTATAATATGGATATAATAGTAAAAGCACAAAGAACGATGGAAAGGTCAATGCTCGGGGTGAGACTTATAGACAAAAAAACAAACAAATAAATTAGAAGCAAAACCAAAGTACATACGGACACAATGCCCGACTAAACTATAAAAGATGGAACTACGAAATACAATAATGGAGACCATGGTTAGGAAAGAGGAAGACCACAAATGAGATTGTCTGATGATATTAAGAAGATCGGAGGATACAACTGGAAGCAAGTGGCGCAAAATAGAAAACACTGGATTGATTTGGGGGAGGCCTATGTCCAAAGTTGGATTACTTAAGGCTGAAGAAGCAGAAGAATTCCTAACTTATGACGTTTTCCTTTCACGTACTGCCGAAAAGATAACTTGCCTCTAAATGGGACCATAGTTTCATTAATTCAAACAGTTGAGCCTGGAATCATACATCGATAAAAATTAGCGTTCATTTCATTGACCAGATATTAAATTTTATGAAGTCTGTAATTTTCAGAACACTTTTCATTGTTTGCAAAATGAAACATGCTCAAGAACAATTCGAACCGATTTCAAGACATATATTTAGCAATATCACTTTTATATAACCAAATTTAGCGCCAGTAATCCGTTAATGACAGCTAATGAGTCTATTCTTATCCAAAGAAAGAGCGCTATGAATGTACGCATTTCAGTGTAGTTAATCTCTTTTCAATAATTAAAACGTCACTCTTTCGTAGTTGTTTCACTTACTATTTCAGTAAAAATTTGTTGCTCTGCATACTTATTTGTTTCGAGGACAATCATATTTATAACATCTTTAGAGGCAAATAGTTCAAAGAATAACAGTTCACTTTTACCAGCTATTTCGCTTTCAAATGTTCAGGAACGCCAAAGTCCAAAGGACAATCTAAAATTGAAAAATTTCCAGAAACAGATCCCCAGTTTGAATCTGGTAAAGAATTTTCTTCTGGCCAAACAATCATCATCTTGAGTCAAGGAACTGTCTGATTCTTTCTTAAATACTCGAGATGATTGAATACGGGATGGTCCTGTAGAAGTATTGGGTTTTACGTCAGCTACAAAAAAATATCGATATATTATTATAGTTCATTTTCATATAATGCCTACTCTATCTATGCACAAATCAAGGTTTTGTGTCAATTCAAATGATATATTTATAATACGTAAACCAAACGTAAATTCATTTGTGTGAAGCCAATCTAATAGTAAAAAAAATCGGATTATATATACTAAAATTTTATTTACGATTTTAGTGAACGAACCTTTTCTCAAAATTTTCTTTTTTTTTCGCTACAACTTTATTGTCGGATTTACTCGTCAACACTGCATCTATATTATGTAGGATCCAAATCCGAATCCGAATAATCAGAAAAATCATCACTCATCTTCATTTTTTTAAACTCCTCTAACTCACCACCAGCCTTTTCTGCTTCTAATTTCAACTCTAAATAACGAAGTTGTTTGGTATTGTGCACCATATTAACTTTTTTTCAATCGTGAAGTCGACGATACGCTCCCATCGGAAGTAAATATTAAACTGAAACATCTTACACATGTCACTCTCTTAGTGGAAAGATAACAGACTCTTTGACCTTCAGTGTCCATCTGCTTGTACACATGGCCTGCAACTAGACATTAGTAACAATATCACAATCGCAGGCCGCGTGCACCATATAAGGACACAGAAATTTTTACAAAACTAACCAAAAAACAAATTTGGTTTTATGATTTTTGTTAAAACAAACACAAATAGAGTAATTAAGAAGAAAAAATATTTTGGCCCATAAGACCCGGTACAAAATTTACTCTGAATTTACCTGGTAGTTAAAGGGTTAACCTAATAAGAAATCTGTATGGTAAAACTTAGTTAATGTTAAAGTTTACGGAATACATTCGTATTCCGTAAACAAAGGGATTCGTATAAAACAAAGAAAGAAACTATACAGTACCGCATACTATCACCATTATTATACACCATATATTCTGAATATATAACGCGGAAAGTACTAGACGAATGGGGAGGTCTAACATCATTTCTGAAGCCGCTTCTCTTTTCTCATTACTTTTAAAGGAAGAAATGAGTTCTACTTTTAAACTGTTAAGCTGCATAAACTGTTAAGCTGCTGGAAGTTTTAATGACTACGCCTATGTCAACGATGCTGAAAGATTTTTCTCTATGTTAAAGAGGATAAAAACTTTTTTTTGCAACTCGATGAAAGAAGAAAGACTTAGTTCATTGGGAATGTTAGCAGCTGGAAAAGTATTTCTTAACAACATTGAAAATTTTAATAAACGAGTTGTTGACTATTTTGCTAGTAAAACAGAACGAACACTGGATTTCAAATACATATGTTTCAATGGTGTAAATTTTCATTTTAATAAAAAATTTTAGTGCCATAAATTACTATTTTCTGCGAATTCTGGTAAGTTTTTATTATTGTTTATGATTTGAAAATACTAAGTGTGCACATTACCCTTTTTTAATATTTAGTTAGCTTGGTCTTATTGTCGCTTTGTTATGACATAATATCGGTATTCCTTACATTATTTTCCTAATTCTTTATCCATGCGGTCATCTAATTATACACAAATGTTAGTTTTATTGAAAGTGTACCCAAAAAAACGAAAAAAGTAGTTGTAGTAGTCACGAGCCGCCACTGCTATTAAGTATAAAAATGTAATAAAAATAATTAATAAGAGGACCAAAGAAATTAAAACACAACATTGGCAAACATTTTATAGCGATATGAAACACTCAGTTTATTCTCATTGAGTATTACTGAGACACTCTGTATTAAATAGTGTAAGATTGTTTAACGATACCAATACTGCAATCATCGTTTAAGTTAATAAATTAATAAATTGATTTATAACTTATCTGCATTGTTCCTGTCAAACTGCTGCTAAAATTTAATTGGATTTTCGTTTGCAGCTTGCATGTTGGCAAATCTTTTACGTAACAAGAATAATCGATTTTGGGGTAACGGATCTCAAAGGAGACTTGCGGTAGACCTACTTATGTGTATCTGATACCCCTTTTCGTGTTACGAGAATAAGATTGTGGAGTTCGGGAACATCGTCTTAGTTTATACGGTATCTGTCATTTACACTATTGCCGAACAAGTATTTGGTGAACGATTTTGGAGAATTGGTATATAGTTACTAATCTAGCATACCTAAAAAGAAATATGAGGTTTGTAATACGTTTAAATGTTTATTCTATTACAATAAAATAAGCTATATATATATATATATATATATATATATATATATATATATATATATATATATATATATATATATATATATATATATATGTTTATATATTTGGTTAGTTTTGTAAAAATTTCTGTGTCCTTATATGGTGCACGCGGCCTGCGATTGTGATATTGTTACTAATGTCTAGTTGCAGGCCATGTGTACAAGCAGATGGACACTGAAGGTCAAAGAGTCTGTTATCTTTCCACTAAGAGAGTGACATGTGTAAGATGTTTCAGTTTAATATTTACTTCCGATGGGAGCGTATCGTCGACTTCACGATTGAAAAAAAGTTAATATGGTGCACAATACCAAACAACTTCGTTATTTAGAGTTGAAATTAGAAGCAGAAAAGGCTGGTGGTGAGTTAGAGGAGTTTAAAAAAATGAAGATGAGTGATGATTTTTCTGATTATTCGGATTCGGATTTGGATCCTACATAATATAGATGCAGTGTTGACGAGTAAATCCGACAATAAAGTTGTAGCGAAAAAAAAAGAAAATTTTGAGAAAAGGTTCGTTCACTAAAATCGTAAATAAAATTTTAGTATATATAATCCGATTTTTTTTACTATTAGATTGGCTTCACACAAATGAATTTACGTACTCTGAGATAGCGCGAAATATATCATTTGAATTGACACAAAACCTTGATTTGTGCATAGATAGAGTAGGCATTATATGAAAATGAACTATAATAATATATCGATATTTTTTTGTAGCTGACGTAAAACCCAATACTTCTACAGGACCATCCCGTATTCAATCATCTCGAGTATTTAAGAAAGAATCAGACAGTTCCTTGACTCAAGATGATGATTGTTTGGCCAGAAGAAAATTCTTTACCAGATTCAAACTGGGGATCTGTTTCTGGAAATTTTTCAATTTTAGATTGTCCTTTGGACTTTGGCGTTCCTGAACATTTGAAAGCGAAATAGCTGGTAAAAGTGAACTGTTATTCTTTGAACTATTTGCCTCTAAAGATGTTATAAATATGATTGTCCTCGAAACAAATAAGTATGCAGAGCAACAAATTTTTACTGAAATAGTAAGTGAAACAACTACGAAAGAGTGACGTTTTAATTATTGAAAAGAGATTAACTACACTGAAATGCGTACATTCATAGCGCTCTTTCTTTGGATAAGAATAGACTCATTAGCTGTCATTAACGGATTACTGGCGCTAAATTTGGTTATATAAAAGTGATATTGCTAAATATATGTCTTGAAATCGGTTCGAATTGTTCTTGAGCATGTTTCATTTTGCAAACAATGACAAGTGTTCTGAAAATTACAGACTTCATAAAATTTAATATCTGGTCAATGAAATGAACGCTAATTTTTATCGATGTATGATTCCAGGCTCAACTGTTTGAATTAATGAAACTATGGTCCCATTTAGAGGCAAGTTATCTTTTCGGCAGTACGTGAAAGGAAAACGTCATAAGTTAGGAATTCTTCTGCTTCTTCAGCCTTAAGTAATCCAACTTTGGACATAGGCCTCCCCCAAATCAATCCAGTGTTTTCTATTTTGCGCCACTTGCTTCCAGTTGTATCCTCCGATCTTCTTAATATCATCAGACAATCTCATTTGTGGTCTTCCTCTTTCCTAACCATGGTCTCCATTATTGTATTTCGTAGTTCCATCTTTTATAGTTTAGTCGGGCATTGTGTCCGTATGTACTTTGGTTTTGCTTCTAATTTATTTGTTTGTTTTTTTGTCTATAAGTCTCACCCCGAGCATTGACCTTTCCATCGTTCTTTGTGCTTTTACTATTATATCCATATTATACTTGGTGAGTGTCAACGTCTGTGAACCATACGTGTGTAAAGGGAGGATACACTGATCGTAAATACCGGTTTTCAAATACTGTTCTATTTTAGTGCTTTTCAAGATCCAACTCAGTTTTCCAAAATCTGCCCATGCTATCCATAAGTTTGGAATAAAGCTTTTTAAAATTTGTTTGTTAAAAGGCTATACCCATACAATTAAAATATATTGCAATAAAGAAAAAATTAATGGACAGCCTTTCGCTGAAAGGGTAGTTACGGCACCGATTAAACCTTTATTGGATCAGGCTAGGACTTGTATTACGCACAACAGGTATACATCAGTTAACCTTGCTGAAATTTTAAAAACTAGATCCATTTATCTTTTTGAACGTTGAGAAAAAACCGAAAAAATCTTTCCAAAGATATTGTAGAAGCCAAACACTCAAGAAAGGGAAGATCATTGTCAAACAAAACAAAAACGCTATTGTAGTTAACAAATATCATGATAAGAGATACGTACTTTTTCTGTCTACAAAATACAGAGTCGATATGATAGAGGTAACGCATAGAGAAGACCCTAAAAGAAAACCAGCAGTCATTGTCGAGAACAATAACGCAAAAACGTTTGTTAACATGCCAGATAATAAGACAGCTTACTCAAACTGCTTAGGAATATCTATCAAATGGTACAGAAAAGTGGCATTTGAGATGATTATTGGTACTTGACGGTGAATGCTCTGATTATTTTTAATAACATCAACCAAAGCAAAATTTCAGTTAAAAAATGTGTACATGCCACTTCTTCAATGTTGTAATTTACCTTTTCATGTCCAAGTTCAAACCAAACATGAACTTACACAAAATGCTTTGACTAAAAGAGACAGACGCATGATTTGTTATAAAAAAAACTCTGAACTACATGGTCGAATTTATACTGTAAAAAATACAAAACGTGAACCACAAAAAAATAACTAAAACATGTACAACAAAACTGAATCTCAGTACTTAATTTTCTAGTTAAAAAATACCACATTCTGTGTTACTTTTGATTATATATATAATATGCTAAACTATATCATAAAAATAAAAAAAAGTTGATACATATTTAATTTTCATCGTAGACTAATTTTCGAAACCAAATGTTTTTGGTTTTCTCGAAACCGTTTTTTATTATCAGATGTCGCTACATTGCGTCTATACGAAGCCATGTTAGAGTTGCTTCCTGAGACAGAAAAGATTTATTTCACGTTCAGAGCGATTGCGAAAGCCGTTCTGATGAGGTCTATTAGGCCGAAATACGTATAAGCGGATGCGCAAGCGCCCTGTACGTGAAATCAAATCTTAACTGTCTTTTCCTTCCTATTTAATTTTCATTTTACTATCCCTTATACCTTTAAAAATTAAAAAAATCCCAGGATATTTTTAAATGTCATAGTTCTACTATGACACAATGATACTCCTATTTAAATACACGGTAAATGTGTACCAGCCACGGACATGGTTGAAACGCTGATAAAACCTGTGTGCATTATATGAACACACGGCAGAGAACTAAAATTGCCTGTGTCCATACATGGTACACATGGTATTTAAAGTGTTAACTAGGTGGTTAGGTACTCATATAATTTACATTATACTCCAGAGGGGATCCCATTTTACTGAATCGAAAACCTTTGTGTAATCCACGAAAAATTTGTATTATTTGATGAGTTAGCCTTTTTTCTTCAGGGTTAATGCTGTTTTTTTAATATAATTATTTTTATAAATTATGTGTTGAGACAAAAATGCTATTCTGTGAAATTAGCTGGGATTCCAATCCAAAACATTTAATTTTCACAGTATTCTTCGCTAAAATTCTTCGAAATCGATCTATACACTTCGTAAAATGTATTTTATTCTACTAAACCCTAATTAATTTTTTGTAGAGTCTAATTATGCGGTAAGCAAAACTAATATTTAAGAACAAACAGAAATTATGCAAAATTTCAGCAAAAATAAGTTGCGCCAACCTAGAGCATCCTAAATCAACAAAGGTTTATTTTATTCGGGTGCGGACCTTTACCTTTCTCGTATGTTTTTATAGCATTTGCAAACACTTGGCAGACTTAAAACAATAAAGTCAAGACGTCGAAATATATTTTGTTTAATTACGTACAAGAGAAAGAAACTTGCCGCAATAAAATGTTTTGCAAAGCTGGCATAGTGGCCCTTTATTTATATTTAATAAAGAATTATGACAAAATGATAAATATTTTAAAATTTAAAATATAAGAGCAGAATAATAATTTAAAATATCTAAAAAATGTTTGTTTTTAGATTTCACTTAGTATTTTTGCTGGTCTGTCAGTGTTATATCTTTAAAATGTTGTTTTTTTGCCGCTTCCCAAAACTTATCAACTGGATGTCAGTTAATATTATGTTTATGATTAACTTTTGTATTCATAGTTATCGAAATTTTAACTTAAAGAAAATGTTTAATTTTAAAACTTGGTACCTTGACGATTTTTTATGTTTTTTGGTGTGTACATTCGATTTTTTGAGGTTACCAGGCTAAAACCTTGTCAGATAATTTGTTATTAACAATTTAACTGTTTAAATAATTGTATCTCCTAAGCTATTACAGATATTTAATTTTAACAATATTGATCCTTTAAAAAAAATGAACAAATGAACAAATTGGCGTTTGGTAAACTTTGATCCAATTATTAGAATCGGAGTTATAACAAATTTCGTGAAAAACATTTGCAAAATAGGCGTTTGATGGAGCTTTTCCAAGTATAACTTAGCTTTCATACTTGCTATTAATTTTAAAAGCCGCCTCATTTTAAAGATAATTGTTTCAGATTAAAAAAAAACTTACTTTAGCTTTAATAAGAAAAAAGTTATAAATTAAAAATTTCACTAAAAAGTTGCGAATTAATTTGCTTATAAGAAAGTTGAACAATATTAAACTATAAACTTTAAAAATCTGGGTAGTGGAAATTATAGAACAACTTAAAATGAACATTTTAAGCTTTGGTGTTTCTATATAAAATTTTTGATCAAGAAATGGAACTTTTCTGTCTGAGGCGCACGGTCAGTCAAAGCGAATGCGAGCGCGCTTAAACCACACGCGTAAATCAAATTTTATTATCTTGGCTAAAAATTAACATAGAAACATTTACTAAAGGTTAAAATGTTCGTTTCAAATTGTTCTAAAAGTTCTATTAACCAACTGCCAACGTTTATGGCTCATTTTTGTTTATAACTTTTACAAACTAATTAATTCACCACATTTTAACTAAAATTTTAAATATAAACTGCTATAATGTTTTTTAAGCTTTGGTAAATGCAAATAGATGACATCGTCCTTATAGCCGATCGTATGGATGATGCAATAATAACGTTTGAAAAATTATATCACGCATCCTTGGAGGTAGGACTAAAGATTAATATGAACAAGACGCAAATAATGACTAACCTGGTGCTAATCGAAATATTGCAGACGAAATATTGCATCGTATAAGCACTTAGGATATGAAATTCGGTTGGGCATGTGAGCCCCACGTCGCATAGGATTAGCCTGGGCAGCGTTTGGTAAACTAAACTATATATTTAAATCGAATCTACCCATATGCCTCAAAGGAAAAATCTTTGACCAATGTGTGTTACCTGTACTCACTTACGGAGCGGAAACATTAACACTCACAAAAAAGGTAGTGAATAATATTCGCGTGACTCAGAGGGATATGGAGTGACAGATGTTGGGTGTCTCTTTGAGAGACTGAATCCCAAACGAACAAACGTCGTAGAACAAAAACAACAGACGCCGTCAAAAAAATCGCGTTGTTGAAATGGAATTGGGCAGGATACGTCGCCAGATTATCAGATAACCGATGGACAAAACGTAGTGTAGAGTGGAGACCGAAACAAAAAACACTACGGAGCAGAGGACGCCCACCAAGTAGATGGACTGACGACCTGAAGCTTGTTAGCAACTACTGGATGCAAGCCGTACAAGACAGAGACAGATGGAAACTGAGAAGAGCTGAAGAAGACCTGTATCCAGCAGTGGACGCATCCACGTTAATGATGGAATGTTTAAATGTTAATCTTTTGCCAAGATATTGAAAATTGATTAACGAGCGCGGTTGACGCGCGCCATCATTCGCTGCGAGCTGGCCATGCGCCTCAGATCGCGTTATTAAAAGTTCCATATATTGGTAAAAAATTAGGTCTAAAATGTTTTAGATCATTTCTAATGTAAAAATTTTAATTTGCGTTTTTAGGCTTACTTTTAATGTTTCACATTTGTTGCCAAAAATCATAACCTTAATTTCATGCCATAGATTTTGAAGGTTATACTTTAACAATAGAAAGTCCATAATGTCAGGTTAATGGAACTAATATATTTTAATAACGTTATTATATTTCCAACAAATGGCAAAAATCACGCAACATTTGTTTATTTATACACTTTTATAGAAACCGACTTTAATTGCGGCATAAAAGATATCGAAGTTTTACCGTTGAATTGATACAAATTTTATTTAAAATTGATTTCGCGAGCGTAGCTCACATTTGCGGAACGCTTCAATCAATGTTTCTGAAAGAACTGATTTTACAAAAAAAGCGCTAATAACAATTTGGTTCAAAATTATCTCAGCTTTATTTTTTATTTGAAATATTGTTTTTACCACGTACAGATTCATGGTAAATCGATTCTTTCCGTGATTTTAAAGGGTAAGCCTGGGGTAGGAGTAGCTAGTAAACTTTTTGCATATATTTTGGGTCCCCAAAATTAACATTCTAACCAGAGTTCAAATTGTTTGTATGATTTTTAGAGATTTAGTGGGATTTTCGTCTCCGACAACTGGTAAATAAATAAATTAATTTAACAATAAAATACTGAAAACTTTTGTTTTTCAACTTCCACAAAATTTATTATATTATCTTATCATTACAGCTGTTTTCTAGATTTTGAAGTTCTGCTCAATGATATTTCAGCTGATTGTTTGTGCCTTAATGATCACTGGCTTTTACCTGATGAGCTACATACTGTCAATATTAAAGGCTATCGTATGGTTTCTGGATTTTGCAGGACGGTCAAGTCTCATGGAGGTGTAGGTATATATATATTAGGAATAATCATGAATGAGTTGCTTGTGTGAGTTCATTTGAAATAGATAAAAGAATTAAAATAAAACTTACTCACAATCAATTTAATTTTATTACCAAAACGACCGGTTTCGCTTTCTACATTTTGCAAAGCATCTTCAGGTTAAACCATACGAAGTAAATTAAATGCTGAAATTATAAAAAGCCCATATTAGGGTGCTGTCTTATAAAGATAAAGATAAAAATTTACAGTAATTATGCCAATATTACATGTCTGTGTTTATTATTATGCATAAAATTGATTAGGCAGATAAAGTAAAAACCCATAGATAATCTATTCAATTGTAATAAATTAGTAAAAAACAAAATACTACTTAAAAGCTGGTACAAGAATTATTAGTTAATGATTCGGGAAACATAGTTCAAACTATCCTGTATTGCTGATGATGGGCGATCTTCGGTTTTTATTGTAACTGTTTGATAATTAACGGGGAAGTTTATTGAGGGGAGAGGAGAGATGTTAACAAATGAAATAGAAAACTTTCTCTTCCATCAAGAAACTTCTCCGCTAATTATCAAACAGTTAGAATAAAAAACCGAAGATCACCCATCATCAGCAATACAGGATAGTTTGAACTATGTTTCCCGAATCAATAACTTACAATTCTTGTACCGGCATGTAAGTAGTAGGTATTTTGTTTTTTACTAATTTTTTACATTTCAATAGATTATCTCTTACCAATTTGTGGGTTTTTACTTTGTCTGCTTAATCAATTTTATTCATATTAATAAACACAGACAGGTAATATTGGCATAATTACTGTAATTTTTTATCTTTATCTTTATAAGAAAGCACCCTAATATGGGCTTTTTATAATTTCAGCATTTAATTTACTTTGTACCGTTTGACCTGAAGATGTTTCTTCAACCAGTAAGATTCTCAAAAACAATCTCTGTTGTTTGGTGTCCCTCAAGGCTCGGTTTTGGTTCCAGTATTATTTTTTATCTATAGTAATGATCTAGTATACTCCCAGAATGAAACAGTTAACACTGTTTTATTTGCTGATGACACTACTTTCTATGCAAGTTATCACTCTTCTGAATTTGACACCCTTGATTACCAAACA
This sequence comes from Diabrotica undecimpunctata, assembly GCF_040954645.1. Lineage (NCBI taxonomy): Eukaryota > Metazoa > Arthropoda > Insecta > Coleoptera > Chrysomelidae > Diabrotica > Diabrotica undecimpunctata. The sequence goes on along the minus strand of NW_027312767.1, from coordinate 2,465 downwards.
TATGAAAAAAACTTATTCAATTGGTTTTTAACTAACCGTCTCTCTTTGAACAACTCTAAATCGCAAAGTGTTAATTTTACTTTAAGAAATAACACTTGTATTAAAAAGGTGGCTCTACCACAATGTATAACCGGAGCGAAGTTTCTGGGGATATATTTGGATGCAGGATTAACCTGGGAACAACATATAGTTAATCTATCGAAAAAGCTTTCCCGACAAATTTTCCTCTTTAGGAACCTTGTACAAGTGACCTCCAGGGAAACTATTTTAACAGCTTATCATAGTCATTTTCATTCTCATCTGACACATGCTATTCTCTCCTGGGGTCACTCTTGTCATATTGATAAAGTGTTTGCACAACAAAGAGTGCGCGTATTATCTCTGGGCTCTGTTATAAAGCAGACTGTAGAAACTCCTTTAGAGCTTTAAAAATTTTAACTTTACCTTGTGTATACATTATGCAGTGTCTGTTGCACATTAAACAAAATCTTAGCCAATACAATGCGCATGTAGATTTTCATAATTATCCCACCAGATTTAACAATAATCTTATACCAGAATTTTGCCGACTTGAGAGATATACCTTGAGAGAATAAAAGCTGTTAATTTTCATCAGTTTAAGGTAAAAATTAAGAGTTTCCTTATAGTGAATGCCTTTTTTAGATATGAAGAGAATGTTACTTCCAATTTTAATTTGTTGTAATTGTCAACAGTATAAGTTAAAACACTGTATCTATGTTTTATCTCTTATATTTATATTTATGTGTATATTAACTATATTGGCATATATATTTTTTCCTTTGACTTGTAAAAAATACTTTTCTATCTATCTATCTACGTTTCTGCAGAATGCCTTTCTTCACAACAGCTGTAGTAATAAGATATTATAATACATTTTGTGGAAGTTTTGAAAACAAAGTTTTCAGTGTTTTATTGTTATATAAAATTAATTTCCATAAAGTAACGGTCGAATCCATACCTTATAAATTTATTTATTTATAATAAAACAAGAGCATCTTTGGAATCAGGTAATGCGTTTTTAGGGGTCTACTTTCAAGTTACATCGGATTAAAGATCGGATTAAGAGAATAATGCAGAAAAACGCTTTATTGGAAGCCGAGAAAATACATTTTTTTACGTATGCAGATTTTGAACTTTAAAATTAAATTTTCTTCAACCGACTTTCATGTTGTAGACCGTCAGTTAATTGCCATAATGACCACTTCTGAACTCGTTAGACGCTGTGCAATAGCACGCGTTTCTTGTTTTAACCGTATATTTCTCGCCCGAGAATTAATGCTCTTTAAGTAAATCAATACCAACATGTTTGAGATAAATATTCTGTGCCAAAGTTTCGTCGGAATTGTTTGAAATTATAAACTAAATGAGCATTGTTGCCGGCAATGTTTATTATTTTGTATATTATTAACATAGACCATCTTCTGGCGTTCCTGCTTTCATTATAGGCAGCTGATTTTTGATCAGGACAATCTACAATACCTTTTGTGATGATGTAAAATGTGATAATATTGGGTTTACTTTTTACCAGTTTTGGAATCAATTCCATCATCTCTATGTAGGGAGAAGACACCAAGAACCTCTTTGCATTTTTTTAAATATGCGATATTAAATTAATATATTTTCCAAAACCAAACATTGAAGAATTTACTGATCGTAATTTACCGTTTAAAAATTTCGGTGGAATTTCTTTTCTGTTTTATCTTATGGTAGCAACTACAGTTATGTTATGGTCTTTTAAAAGTTTATTACCAAGATGTATGTTGGTAAACCGCAATATGAATATAACGATGTTATATTTTCCCTACCCTTTTGTATGAGGTTTAGGTTTGGACACTGACACAATCCAGCAATAAAAACCTGGAAGCATTTGAAATGTTAAGTATATCATGGATCGCAAAACAAACGAACAATTTCTCGAACAACTAGGAAAACAATGCAAAGTTTTAAATTTCGTAAAAATTAGGAAGTTGAAATACTTGGGGCACATCATGAGAGGTGAAAAATACGAACTATTAAGGACTATAATGCAGGTAAAATCAAGGGCAAAAGAATCGTTTTAAGACGTCAATTTATTGTTAACAAACTCTTCGTGAATGGTTTGAATGCAGTTCAATTGTTCAGGCGAATAACCAGTAAAACTATAATTGACAGAATGTTTTCCAATCTCCGATAGGAGCGGAACTTGGAAAGGAAGAATGGTGGTAAACAAATTATCAAATGTTAAATTGCGACATAATCCTAATATTGAAGTACAGGATCTGAGTACCAAGTCTTTAGTTTTATCACTAATTGCAAAAAGTCTCTCTGGCTGCTTCCCTGCGTATATTGCTCGACATGTAAAATGTTCTTGAGTCTTCCATTGCAAATAGCTTAATACCATACTTTGCAGGTTTGTTTGAGATATAAACGCAAAACTAACATCTTCTTCACTCTGAGATAGCGCG
>NW_027312766.1:0-26120 GCF_040954645.1 Diabrotica undecimpunctata | reverse complement strand
CGCGCTATCTCAGAGTCATTTGTAATTGATCCAGTGAGAAGTTTGACTGCTAGTTTACGGTACCATTTTACTCCTCTTCGTAGTGAATTCGAATATGACTTCATTTGATCTGAAAGGTCAATAAACGCTTTACAGTTATTATAATCGATCACTGCTTGTGGTTTTTCTGCCATTTTGTTGGTTTTACTCATAACCTCTACTTTGCTGTCTGTGTGTACTGTACTAAGCATTAATACATCTCTTTTATCTTTCCATTTTATTACAACAACTCCTGTGATACTTTCTCGTGCAATAATTTCATTTCTTTTCAACTTTGCTTTCACAACCTCTTGGGAGTTTAATTTTCTGTTTGATCTAAGTGTGCCTATGAGATGTGTTGATCTATCTAAAAGTTGGTGAGCCAAGTGAATACTAGTATAAAAATTATCTGTGTACGGTATTCTACCACAATCTAGGAGACCGTCCATCAGCGACATAACAACTGAAGATGATGCTGAAATCCCTGGCTCCAAAACGTCTCTTCCGCAGCAAACTTTCATATTGAAAATATACCCATTTCGTGTGCATCATTTGTAGAGTTTCATCCCAAATTTATGTTTTTTATTTTTGATATATTGTTTGAAAGCCAGCGGTCCACGAAACGGTACTAGAGTCTCATCAATGCATACGTTTTTGTTCGGAATTCTGGCAGTTTGAAATTTGGCCAGTAAACGATCAATTAAGGGTTGAATTTTGAAAAGTCGATCACCTCTTGGACATTCTGTATTATTAGAAAAATGCCACATACGTAATATTAGTTCGAAACGATTTCGTGACATAAGCTTTTTGATGTCATTGATGTACATGATATTCTTGGACCCATAATCGGATAGTCGAGGTTTTTTATTTAAACCCATCCACATAATTATACCCAGGAAGATTTCAAATTATGAATTTGTTAGAGGTTTCCATCTTTTGACTCTTGAATAATGCGAAATAATTTCATTTTGTTTGATCTGCTTCGCATATCTGTTTGTTTCAGTTACAATATAGTCAATGATATCATCTGTTAGAAAAAATTTAAAGAAATCATAGGGTTCTTTTTGCGCTAATAGCGATGCAACTTCAGGTGAAATGCCAGATTTTTCCCGTTACAGCAGTCCATGTAATTTGAAATTCGGTAGGAGTAACAGGAAGTTCAACGCCATCGTGATCTGTGTCTTCAGATGATTCACTAGATTGATGATCGGTTGTCTCCGTGATACGGCTTGAAGATTGTTCCACAGTTTTACGACTATCACTAAATGATTCACGACTAGCCCGCAACACTACACTACTTATCACTTGATCTACAGTACTTGTAGATGCTTCTGCACTTTTTCGTTTCCATTTTTTGGTAGTCGGTCCTTCTTGTTCAATATCTAAACTGAATATAGATGGTATATAATCGTCTTCAGAATTGTCACCTTCGAAAGGATCATCTACATCCTCATCACTCATATCAAAGTATTCATCCTTATGCAATCTCTGCAAATATTGTTGTTGTTTCTCGTAAGTATCAAATTTTTTCGCCATAATAAACAGAATAGGTAGTTCTAATACGAAACAAATTCGAACAGCACTGTTACTCTAACGAAATCTTTACTCAAACTAAATTGCAAGCTGAGACTTGTAGCGGTAGGTAAAGTATATTGCGTGAGTCACCTACAATGCAGGTGACCTGGAAGTGGTATTTTGGTCTTAGAGCCCCGTGCGTTAAATATAATTCACGGTCATAAATCAAGAAAAAATATTTTTTTTGTAACTGAACTCAAAAATTTAATAACCTAATTAATTTTATTTTTAATATGAATTAATAAAAAAAAGTTTGGGGCCTGAAATGAAAATTTTTAATTTCTATTTGGGCAGCCAATGTGTTAATATTACAATCTAAAGAGAGTTTGTGACTAACCCTGTATATACCTGCAGTCGTAAAGTAAAAAATCAGTACACATAATTCAAAGAAAGCTTCAATTCAAGAGTTACAATTCCCAAGACTGTTTCCCTAAAACGGTATTTTGAGGATCCTAACTTTTTATGGAAAAAACTTTACGAGTTTAATGCAAATTTTTAAAAGCTACCCTTGGCATACTAAAAAAGGTTATTACTGAGGGAGATTATGTAAACTGGATATGTTTTTTAAACATATATTAAAAGCTGAGAGTGTACTTTGAATGAAACTCATTTTAGCGTATTTTTTATTCTTTTTTGTTTACTTCTACTAACAACGCCATCTGCTAGATAAAACCGAACTAAATACAAAACAATTTAAACTATTTACTAATATTAACAATACATCACTTGGAAATTCCTACTCGTATATAAACTGGGCCAGTTTCAGTCGTGAAAAAGTAAAAGTATTCACAGAGGATTTTACGATAAAAAGGTGTTGTTCATATAGGTGTACCTTTATTTTACATATAGATGCAAATCAACCATGTGACACCCTCTCTTTACTTAATTACAATTTACAATTCTCTCTATCATTATTCCATCTATATTCTACAAACACAAAACATATATAACTCATATGTATCAGTGTATTTTACTGTAATCATTTTACGCAACAAACCAGTCGAGTATATGACGTCATTGCCCGCTTGCAAGATTTTATCTTATCATTAATTTATCAACCAAACTAATCTTTTCTTATCAATAACATAACCATATTACATAATTAATTTTAATGTACACCCTTTAAACCAGGGGTTCCCAAACTGGGAGACGCGCCCCCTGGAGGGCGTGAGGATATGTAAGGGGTGGCGCGAGACAAGACGAAAATTAAATTAAATTAAGGTAGTCTTTCTAAAATTATAAATTAATCATGATGTTAAGAAAATTAAATCAAACCAATGTAACATCTGACTTTACACATAAATTTGAAATCGAATGCTTGAAAGAATTTGACAACCGAGCGTTTCTAAGCACTGCCTTCCTCCTACCCTTTCACCCAGACGCAGACCAGCTAACAGCAGCTAATCAATTGTGACTCAATGTTTGAGATACCTCGGCATAAGCTGCATGTATTTTTGCATTATAAAAGCGTACGTGCTGTGAAATTTTAATTGTCGTAATTGATTTTCATTGATTTCGTTAATTTGAGTGAGAGAAGTTATTGTAGTCAAGATGAGCTCAGCAAAGAAACGCAGCTATAATGATGATTATATCAAATATGGGTTTATTTGTATGCGTAAAGATAATATCGAACATGCTCAGTGTATAATTTGCTATAAAGTATTAAGCAATGGTGCAGTGGGACCCAATCCTCTTGAAAGACATTTGTCATCCAAATATAAATGTTTTAAGGACAAACCAAAGGAATTTTTTGCTACAAAATCTGAAAATTTAAAATGCATAAAGTTGGATAGTACTAGTTCTATGGCTCAGTCATTTGAAAAAGTGATTGAAGCTTCATATGAGCTATCATTTCTGATTGCTAAAGAAAAGAAGAACCATATTATTGGAGCGATGTTTGTTAAACCATGTTTGTTAAAGGCTTCTGATATTATTCTTGGAACGCAGAGTAAGCAAAAGTTATCGTAAATACCTTTTTTTGACAATACTGTGAAACATCGCATTGATGATATGGCCGAAGACATACAAAACCAGGTAGTTGATGCAGTAAAACAATTGCCATTTTTTGCTATTCAGCCTAGACGAGAGTACAGACACAGCACAATGTCATCAGTTAATTATTTATGTTTGGTATATTGAAAACGAAATAATAAAAGACGAGCTACACTTTTCTACAGAGTTGGAGACCACGACAAAAGCTACTAATGTTATGAAAGCAGTATCAAACAACCATGAACTCTTTTAGCAAAAACTGATCGGTGTATCACTGATCAATGCTTGGTTCTCGCTCAGGATTTGTACAATTAGTAAGAAAGAAAAATGCTGATGTGACTGGGATACATTGTGTTATACATCGACAAGCCTTAGCAGCAAAAACCCTTTCAAATAAACTGAATTTGTGTATTAAATAATTGCATTACATAAAAAACAGTACGTTGAATACTCGATCATTTAAAACTTTTTGTGAGGATTTAGGGAGTGATCACAAAACACGGATATTTCATACAGAAGTACGATGGCTCTCAAAAGGAAACATGTTGAGAAGATCATTTGACATTCGAGAACTAAGCGTGGCCTTCAAAAAACATCGTACCCAAGTAACATTGGCTTATCTTTCAGATATCTTTAACTCGTTGAACAGCCTTAACCTAAAACTGCAGACGGGACAGTTAAATATTACAAATATTGCAACTTTAGAGGCGTAAAATATCAGCAAACCCCTGCAATTATTCGAGTTTCCCTAAATTTGAGTCAATCTCAGAAGAAACACGCTTCAAGAACATTTATGAAGGATAAAGTTTAAAAATTTAAATATCAAACCATTTAGAGAGCCAAGTTGAAGAGTTCCAGAAGTACTACTTAAACACTTGTGGCGATGGTATTTTCAGAATGTCAATTGACCCATTCCGTGTCAACATGAACTCCCTACCTGAATCACTTCAAGAAGATGCTTTGCAAATAAAACATGATTCCTGTCAAATACAGCTTTGATATAATTAACCTTCATTTTGGTTAAAATATTTCCTGTATTGTATCCTAGTGTTCACGGGAAGCTATTCGTTTATATTTGCCTTTTTCAAGCACCCATTTTTGCGAAAAATCATTTTCAACACTTGTGGCAATTAAAACAAAGTATCGGAATAAGCCAGAACACAAGATGGACGATGGACAAGACGAATTATGGAATGGAGGCCCAGAAATTATAAAAGAAGCCGAGGACGACCACCGACTAGATGGACCGACGACATAAAAAGAGTAGCGGGAAACTGGCTACAAGCGGCCCAGTGTAGAGAACACTGGAAAGAACTGAGGGAGGCCTATGTCCAGCAGTGGACGGGATTGGCTGATTGATGATGATGATGATCGGAATAAACTTGATGCTGCTAGTGACTCTTGTTGTGCACTTACTAAAACTGAGCCACGAATAGGCATAGTAGTAAAGAAAATGCAAGCACATCCATCTGACTAACCAACCTAATCTATATTTCTTTTACTAATAATTTTTTTATTTTATAAAAACTGATATAATTGTATCTTATGGAAGTATAAATAAATGTTTTATTTTCTATATAATACTTATTTGTTTTTATTTTGTTCCTAGGCTCATACAATTTATTATTAAGGGGTGGGGACGGGGGGCGAGAAACTTTCATTTCAACAAACGGGGGCGTGGTACAAAAAAATTTGAGAACCCCTGCTTTAAACAATAATTTTATTCACAATAATATATATTTGAAAATTATATCATTGAAAGCAGTAATATAATTTCCACCTAAATTTGGTTTATAACAATACCCATAGTGGGCGTTTATTATTTGAGAATTAACTTAAACTTAACTGTCACCTGTCTTGATGGACTTGTCACTTGTAATTTATTTTTCACTTCCTGATCTAGTGAGTTTGCTAGTATCAATCGTAGGACTACTTTACTAAACATACATCAAGAGGAAGAACATAGAGAAAATATATATTTTGTGGTGAACCTACCGGTAGAGGACCCCAAAATCGATGAAACATTGCAAGCAATTAACAAATTGAAGAACAGAAAAGCTCCAGGCTCTGACAATGTACTGGCTGAATTCCTTAAGTACGAAGAAGAAACTCTACATAGACAAATACACAAACTAATAACACTTATATGGAAAGCAGAGAAAATACTAACAAAATGGCACGAAAGTGTAATAATCCCCATCCATATAAAGAGAGACAAAACCAAGTGCTCTAATTATAGAGGCATGTCTCTACTTAATACGGCACATAAAATCTTAGCGAACATCCTATTAAGTAGGCTGACACCATTTATAGAAAATTTCATGGGGGAATACCAAGCCGGCTTCAGAAAACATAGATCGACCATAGATCTAATCTGTACTCTAAGAGAGCTGCTTGAAAAATGACGGGAATTCAATAGAACTATCCATAATCTCTTCGTAGATTTCCGGCAAGCGTACGACAGCATTAAAAGGGATCAGATGTGGAATGCAATGGCAGAACTTTCAGTTCCAAAAAACTTATCCAGCTTGTTAAGTTATGTGTGAATAGCTGTAGATCCAGAATACGGATAGGTAACAAACTCTCAGAACCTTTCGAAATAAGCAGTGGCCTGAAACAAGGAGATGCGCTGTCACCTCTCCTCTTTATTATCATCCTGGAGAAAGTAGTAAGAGCAGCACAACTTAAAACAGAATTACTGACAGTAAATGGACCAAAATTATTACTAGCATACGCAGATGACATTAATTATGTAGGAAACACAGTCACCAATATGAAGGAGACTTTTAATAAATTGGAGGTAGAGGCAAAGAAAACTGGTCTAAGGGTAAACGAAGAGAAAACCAAATACATGTGCATCAACAGACAAAAGGAATGAGATAGAATATGGCAAAATGTTACAATAGACCCATAGACCCACTAAAGAGTGGAGAGTTTTAAATATCTCGGAGCAACAATCACTGCAGATAACGACATCGTGGAAGATTAAAGGAGGAATGCAGGCAGCAAACAGATGTATGTACAGCCTCCACAATACTATTAAATCTAAAAGCCTAACACGAACATCAAAAATTAGAATATATAAAACGGTGATTAGACCGGTGCTCATGTATGGGTGTGAGACGTGGAGCCTGACCAAAGAAACTGAAAGAAAACTTAGATGTTTTGAGAGGAAAATCCTCAGAAGAATCTTTGGGCCTTATCACGACATTAATAGCAACCAATACCGAATAAGAACAAATGCTGAGGTCAAGCAGACGTATAGAGTGAGCGATATAGTCCAAGAGATTAAATCCCAACGTCTAAGATGGGCTGGCCATGTCCATAGATTCCCTAATAACCACCTTGCTAAGCTAATATGGGAGGACGCCCCCACAGGAAGAAGGTCCTTAGGACGTCCACGAATGCGATGGAGAGACAATATATGGTCAGATCTAAGAACAATGGGGCTACCCACTGACCCAACTATTATGGACGACCGTTCAAGATGGAAGCAAGTTGTGCAGTCAGCCAAAACCCACCCCGAGTTGTAGTGCTACAAAAAGAAGAAGAAGAATCGTAGGACTAGGTCGTTTTTTCGAACACGGATATGTATGTTCCCTTAAACTAAAATCTCATAACATCAACCTCGTGTCAGAACATTTTTAAAATTCATTATTTTTAACATGTAATCTAAGAGTTCATAATTAGACCTTGCTATGTGGCTAGTTTTAATTATTTTTAAGATGTAAGCATTTTAACAAATATATACTATTATACATTAGAAATTGATACTTTATTGTAAGTTTTTTTAAACTATGGTATATAGCCAACTACCAAAATTTTTCCCTTTAATTCTTTAAATGCCTTTTAGTTTCGTTTATGTCCATCCGGTCCTGTTTTGGACAAACATCTAGCCATAAATTCTATTTATGTGGTTATTTTTTCAACCCTTACTACACTCTATTTTTTAGTCACGACCAACCCCTGACGGGTCCACCGTATGTTCTTCTATGTCCCGGCGATTCCATTGTCCTAAATCCCTGTAGAAATTCCTAACGTCGTTAGAAGCCGTTGCCGGAAAAATAAAGGTGTTAAGGTTTTGTTTTTCTTAAAAGATTCGTGAATCGATAGAATGTTCGGGAAGGATGGGTAATTTTATCAATCGTATTGTTCTTGTAATGGCAAAGGATGTGATTCTATTGCGAGCACAGGATTCTATTATTTCAAGGATACTCAATAAAGTTTTAGTAGTTCAAGAAGAAGAGTTTTAATAAATTTGTGACTAATATGGGTAAACCTTCAATAAAATAAATTTACTTTTTTTGTGAACTACCAAAGAGAAAAACTGACCGTCCATATAGATAGAGAAATTACTATCTTTATTGGGACTAAGCCACAATTAGAGTTTAAAAATATATTATTGACATTTTAATTTCCACTTCGCAAATCCTTCTCAAAATACAAAACATTAATAATTTAAAATAATTGTGTTTTAAAAACAAAGTTTCAGAACAATATTAAAATAATACTGACGAGGCTACTGAAATCAGGTGCTTAAAGAAAATTATTAATCAGAATGAAATAATAATATTAAATCAAGAAATTACGATAAATTTACTAAAAGAACAACTAGATTTATTTAAATATATGCAATTAACCGACCAATCGCCATCTGCTCAACAAAATATGAATGTAATAGACCATTCTAACAGAGACCTAAATTTTGAACGTCCGTTACAGCCTAGCAGTAAAGAATCCCCAAAAAACAAAATACTACATCCGCAAAAAATATTACTGTTAATGAAAGTCCGGCTGTTGATAAAGAAAGGACATCCTCAATAAAAACTGTATTAAAAATGTTACCAATAAAAATAAACTAGCTGTTTTCTTAACCCTTCGCGGCACGGGTGAATTTGTTTTACACCAAAGGTCGGGTGGTATCGGATGGTGTACATTATGTATTTAAATATTTTACAAAAAATGAAAAAAAAACAATTTTTTATGATACAATTTTTCTTATATACCTTCTTTTATAACATAAAACGCGCTATCTCAGAGTAAACAAACAACAATTCTTTATTTGGAACTGATACAAGCAAACCTCAAAAAAAGACTTTCTTTCTTTCTTTCTTTCTCCCCTTCCTTTTACCCTAATAGGGTATCGGATTTGGGCCAGCTATTTTAATTTCCATTTACCCACCTCTTCCATGCTTTTCTGTTTCCTGCCATTATTTTCAATTCCTCGAGTGATTTTTGTTTAAGTTTTCCCGCCTCTACTACTTGCTGTATCCATTTTTTTCTTGGTCTGCCTCTTTTTCTTTTTCCGATGTTTTTTGCTTCATAAATTATTCTTGTTATTCTATTGGATTGCATCCTCATCAGATGCCCATACCAGTTCATTTGTCTCTTTGCTATTTTGTTCATTATCGGTTCCTGGTTGGCCATTCTCCTAATAGTCTCGTTGCTTAATCTATCCCATTTTGTCTTTCCAACTATCCTTCTTAGATGTCTCATCTCCATTGCGTTTATCCTGCTCTTATGTTTTTCCAGAATTGTCCTGGTTTCACTTGCATAGAGCACAGTCGGTATCACTATTGTGTTATATATTTTTATTCTTGTTTCTCGTACAAGTTCTCTTTTTCCCATTATTAGGGCTAACGCATAATATAACTTGTTTGATTTCTTTGCTCTAATTGTTATTTCCCAGTCTATTTTTCCATCATTAGTTATTATACTTCCCAGGTATTCGTAAGTTGTTACTATTTCCAATTCTGAGTTTTTACATTTTATCTTTATTTGATTATCTTCCTTATCTCCTTTGCCGCTGATTATCATTATCTTACTTTTTTCCTCGTTTATCTCCATTTTAAGTTCTTCTGTTTGTTCTACCCATATATCCATTAGTTTCTGCATTTTATTCTCGGAATCTGCTATTAGTAGTATGTCGTCTGCATACATTAAGGACTCTATTGTTACCGGTTGTAATCTACGGTAACCTATTATTGTCTGTAGTTGATTAGTTCTGACTCTAGTGTTTCTTATCAATTCGTTCATTACTATTATGAATAGCAAAGGGCTGAGGCTATTTCCTTGTTTAATACCTCTCTTCCAATTAAATGCTTCCGATCTTTCCTCTGTTATTTGTATCCTTCCTTTTACCTCTTTGTAAGTACTTTCTATAATTTTTATCAGTGCATTAGGTACGTTTATTTTCCTCAAGCATTTCCCTATAATATGTCTTTCTATCGTGTCAAATGCTGCTCAAAAAAAGACAACAGTGGTAAATTTTTGCAAATATTTCTCAAACTTCAAAATTTTGTGTAACACAATCTAGACGCATGGTCTGTACGCGCTATCTCAGAGTCCATTTTCTACATTTTTTGCAACAATATCTTGTTTTCCGATTTCGACAGTAGTAGCATCTTCCATGTTGTACACCGTCAGTTGATTGTCGTATGGCCACTTCTGAACTCGTTAAACGCTGTGCAATAGCACGCGTTTCTCGTTTTAAGTGCATGTTTTTCGCTCGAGAATTAATGCTTTCTTTAACTAAATCAAGACCAACATTTTTGAGAAAAATATTCCGGGCCAAATTTTCGTCGGGATTGTTTGTGTTGTAAACTACAAGTCCATTGATGCCGGCAATGTTTATTATATTATATACTATTACCACAGGCCATCTTCTCATGTTCCTGCTAACATTGTAGGCAGCTGATTTTTGATCAGCACAATCTACACCACCTTTTCTGATGTTGTAAAATGTGATAATTTTAGGTTTAATTTTTTCACCAGTTTCGGAATCAATTCCATCATCTGTATGTAGGGAGGAGACAGCAAAACCACTTTGCCTTTTTTTGAAATATGTGATACTAAGGTAATATTTTTCCCAAACCAAACATTGAAGAATTTACTGGTCGTAATTTACCGTTTAAAAATTCCAGTGGAATTTCTTTTCTGTTTTTTTCTGATGGTAGCAACTACAGTTATGTTATGGTCTTCTAGAAGTTTATTAACTAGAGGTATGGTGGTAAACCAATTATCAAATGTTAAATGGCGACCTGATCCTAATATTGAAGCGCAAAGTCTGAGTACCAAGGCTTCAGTTTTATTACTAATTGCGAAAGGTCGCTCTGGCTGCTTTCCTGCGTATATTTCTAAATTTGACACATAAAATGTTCTTACCTTAATCTCATACTTTGCAGGTTTGTTTGGGATATAAACGCGAAACGGTCGTCTTTCCCTAAATGCATAGAGCATCTCATCTACCGTGACATACTCTCCTAAGCTGTAATTATTCCTACAATTGCCAACAAACGTTTCCCACAGTTCTCGAATCGAAATCGAGAGATCAATCTTTTTTCTTTCGTTGCGAGTGTTGATATTATCGAAACGTAATGAATTAAGTAAAAATTTCATTCTTCTGTAAGACATCACAGCCGGAAATATTTCCACTTCCGTTCCGTCAGTTGACCAAAACTCCTTCAGATATAATCTACCTCCTTTTAAAACTCCGGAAATAAGCAGCAATCCAAAGACAGCTTTCATTTTTGTGACGTTCGTCAATTTCACGTCATAATAGTCTTTGTAACGAGTTACAAGTGAAGAGATATAAATATTGGTATTTTCGACAATTATGTTGATCATCTGATCGTCAAAAAAAGATTGAAAAGTTTCTGTAGGCGTTCTAGCGTTTTTCGCACTTTCTATGCGACCAGTCAAATGTGACATTATATTGTGACTTCGAGTTCGCACTTGCTGGTTTGGAACATGTTTACTTTCTTTTGTAATACCATCTTTTGCTATATAATAAAGATGCCTATTACTACCTCTACAGATGCTAGTGCTAGCCGAAATTACGCGAGTATCTTCAAAATCTAGCTCTTCAAAATCTTCTTTGTCACTTTCATGGTGTAGTGTTTCATAGATGTCGTCTTCTTCGTCAAAAAAGCTTTTCTCTTCTAAATTATCCTCGGCTTCTACTTCATCATACAACTTGTGTAGTCTAGCTATTTCTGCTAAATAAGCTTTCTAGATTTTGTAACTGCAAAGCTCGGGTAATGTCTCGTGGACAAAAATGCACTGCACAAACTCTCAGAGAGAATCAAACTGCGGCCTGGCCCATATGCTACTACGCTGTAATTCATGCAGCTACTCAAGCGTCCGCGCGTTAGAACTATCGGGTCTATTTGCATTTGCAAATTGTAAAAATATGATTGGCTTGTCTCACAGACACGCACCCGTGCCGCGAAGGCACGGATCTCGTCTCGTCTGTTTGCATTTCCCAAATCCATTACTTTGGTGTCGTATATTCCAAAGAAAAAAAGTCGTGACGCTGTTATCATCTTCTCACTATCATGACTCAATTGATGTGAAGATTTTGGAGATGCTTGTAAGCCCAATATTATTACTTTTTATAACATTACAAAATCGGACGTTAAGCGGAGTACATACAGATCCAGCGTTTCCTTGTCCAAATACACGTGAAAAGTACCATTTTCACTTATTGTTACTAAAAATACGTATTTAAAATATAGGCGTACCCCAACTTGACATTGACAATGCAAGCCGTCAGTCAGCCATTAAATCTTACGTCATTCAGCATGGTAACTAGACTACCATCGAGCCGCGAAAATATATAATTCCATTGCCTACTTCAATTGCAATTTTTTTAAATGGCTAGTTATATTGCAGTGTATCGTAAGATCTAATTGAATTTGCTTGAGTCAGTCATTAGATGCTGCATTTTTTAACTTTTATTACTTTAATCATAACTTTTTAGATCTACTCTAAATTAATAGATCTTAAGAATTGGATAAATCTAAATCTTGGACTATTTTAAATTTTCAAACTTTCTTGCTCGTTAAGATTTTCCACGATAAAACTTTTCTAGACATAATGTACTCAAGTCGACCCATTTCAATAACGAATCAATCTTAGAATATTTTATTACCTTTAGTTTAATTGGTACATCTCGCCGTTCAGTATTTCGGTGCAGAGCTTTTATTCATGGTCTATGCAGGATTTCGACTTTATGGCCTGTTTTATTGCGGCTACTGATACTAGCTACTAACAAACATCTTAGCAGGTTTTATTAGGTCATATATTATATTTTACAAGGTTAAATAATACCGCCCGTTGATTTGGGAATGAATTTTTTAATATATGGGTGTCGGTTATTTTTCGATTAAAATTTTGTAAAATACTGGTTTTGAAATTTGGGAGATTCTCAGTGGGGGCACTTGCTTTATAAAGTCAGTTGGGAATGCTAAGATTATTTCTACGTGGTTGTATTATTTATACCAAAATATAATGCACATATTTATGTAATAGAGTACAACCTTCCACTAGCGACCACTTTCAGAGAATCAAAAGAGAAGTGGTACTTTAAGAGATATTATCTTATTATTTACTATATAAATTTAACAGATACTAAATTTAGTAACAGCGAGATACAACTTTTAGAGAAAGGATTTAAACACAACTTGCCCCAACATAATAATCAGAAAACTTTAGAATATGTAGGTGTAGAATGTGAAGTAGCATTAAATAAAACTGCTAACAATATCGAAAAAAGTATTATTGCAAAATCTATTACAGATGTGTGTAGTGAAACCAAAAATTCTTGTTACAAAGAGAATAAAACAGCCATTTTAATTAAAAATAAATCAATAGAAAACAACATACTGTTTACAAAAGCAGACAAATGTAACACTACTATTGCTATAGATAAAATAGAATAGAATAACAAAATAATAGAATTTTTAAATAATCAAAACATTGAAACGTTACACAAAGATCCAACAGAAAAGTATCAAAAACAAATTAAGCTAGCGTTAGAAAATTCAAAATCAATAGTAAATCCAATAAAACAGAAATACCTCAGTATCATGAACCCACAGCCTCCTAAATTATACTCTTTCATTAAACTACACAAACCGGATCACCCAATAAGACCTGTAGTTTCTTTTTATACAGCTCCGTCATATAAACTTTCAAAAAAACTGTTAGAGATTATTTTCAAACACACTATGTTTTCACCTAAATTTACCATAAAAATACAATAGAACTAGTTAATAAAATACAACATTTTCAGTTACCTAACCACTCCAGATTAATTTCATTTGACGTAAAAAATCTTTTTCCTAGTATCCCTCCTACAGAAACTTTTATTCTAGTAAAAAACCTTTTAGACCAAAATAGTACAAATCCAATCATTACATCTGAAATTTTACATCTTCTTGAAGTTTGCATAAACCAGGACTACTTTGAATTTAATAATGAAATATATACAAATAACAGTGCAGGACTTATAATGGGCAATCCTCTAAGCCCATTGCTATCAGATATTTTTATGGATCATCTAGAGACAAAGATTTCAAAACATCCCATATTCAAACAGTTTTTATATTGGTGGAGATACGTGGACGATGTACTGGTATGTTTTACAGGAACTAACAGGCAACTCGACCAATTTTTATCGTATATTAATTCACTTCGTAGACATATTGAATTTACAATAGAAGCAGAACAAAATCAATCCATAAATTTTTTAGATTTAAAAATTATCAGACTTAAAAACAAACATGACTTTTCCATATTTCATAAACCTACCCATACTGACACGACTATTCACAATTCATCATCCCATCCCACACAACATAAACTGGCAGCCTATCATAGTATGTTACATAGATTAACAGAAATTCCGATGTCAAAATACAATTTTGAGACAGAATTAAATATCATTAAGCAAATAGCAGTAAACAATGGATACAACGAACAAACAATTAATAAAATGTTAAATCAAAAACTACACAAGAAAGCCCTGAACTTGGTATTTTCACCACCAGAGAAAAAACCCAGTTCCTTCTGCTCGATTACATATACAGGCAAAATATCAACAAAAATAGCCAAATACATAAAAAAGAAAGGAATAACACCAGCTTTCAGAACAAATAATAACCTAGGCAAATATGTTAAAAACAACAAGAGCCAAAATAAAAAACACTTACACAGTGGGATGTACAAACTTAAATGTGGCGACTGCCCAAACACTTACATTGGTCAAACTGGTAGAAATTTTAATAAACGAATATCAGAACATAAAAGGGCTTTCAATAATAGAAAAACAGATTCTACATACGCACTTCACCTTCTAGATCATAATCATTCTTTTAATGACGAATTTAAAATTCTTCACATTCAAAATAAAGGCCTTAAGCTATCTTTGTTAGAATCTATGGAAATCAACAAATTAAAAAACACAGATATAATTCTGAATGACCATCCAGACAAACCAGACAAACAGTTCTCCCCTCCTCAACCTATTTCATTAGAGACTATAAAGTGTAAACCCATGCCAAAAACAGATCACTTGAGAAAGGCAATCAGCCGAAACAGGTGTAGTGATAAGAATTTAAAATAAATTTTGTGGAAGTTTTGAAAACAAAGTTTTCAGTGTTTTATTGTTATTAGAATTTTGTACTTGGTAACATTGGTTAAGAATCTTAGTAGTGATTCCGGTTGTCAACTGACACGTAATTTAATTTAATAATATAGCACATATTTAGTTTTGATTCTTACTGTAAAATAAAGTATTTAAATAATTAACTGCGAACTCTCAATTACTATAACTGGGGAATAAATTCTAACAAAACCGTCAACGAGCAAATAAGAAAAAATTACAGAAATACTAACCGAAAGTATAATGGCAAAATGGTTATTACGAATTTTCATTTAAATTAGAAAATTATATTGTATTTTGTATTAACTTTTAAAATTATGCAAGTTAATATCCACATATATGTAAATTTAGTTTAATCCTTCCGGTTCTTCTCTTACTAAAACTATTGATATCTTTTCCACAAAAAAAAAGAAAAAGTACAAGATGCTGCACGGGTGCACGAGTTACTAAATGAAACAATTTGCTTTGCAAATTCCCCCGTTTAATTTAGTAGGATTTGGTTATAAATAGTCACAGAGGAAGCGGCTAAAAAGAAGACACAAACTGTGACAAGTTAGTATACGATAAAGCAAATATATTAGGAAAACATAATTTAAACACTCAATAATTAAGTGGATATTACTGGATTTCACATAAAAAGATATATAGTTTTCGTCCATGTTTTTCCTTTTTTGTTTCTTATGTAAAACATGGTTAAATTCATATTTTTTTGCAATTAAATGATTTGCATCTGAAAGTCATTAAATCAGAAATAGAAGGGATAAAAGTGAATGCAATTTAATTAACATTCTTAACTATAAATTTCGAAAATAGGTGACTAATAATTAGCAAATGCCGTGCAAAACGTAACAGAAAAACAATTTTTAAGAAAATGAGTGAGAATATCTTCTTCTTTTTCTTTCTTCTTGTTTGTAGGCCTTAAAGCCTGTTTCTTCTTCAACATTAGCCTCCTAAATTGTACCATCTGTTTCTTGGTCTGCAAATACTTCTTCGTCCATTTGGTGACTTATCTCGTGCTATTCGTACTATCCTATCCTTTGCCATTCTATTAATGTATTCGTTCCACTCCTTGTTCTGTTTTGTCACCCATCCATTTATGTCTTCTATATTGCATGCTCTTCTTGTTTTCGCTTATTTCCCTATCCAACAGACTTTTTCCTATTATTCGTCGAAGTATTCTCATCTCTGTTGTTTCTAGTAGTCGTCTCGTTTTAGATGTGTCAGGTCTTGTCACGTGGTTAGTATAGGTCTAATTGCTGCTTTATAGATTCTTGTTCTTGTGTCTTGTCTTAGGTGCTTGTTCTTCCAGATTGTGTCATTAAGAGATCCCGCCGCTTCACTTGCTTTTAAGCTTTGTTGTCGTACTTCTTCTTCGATATCGCCGTAACTAGTTATATCTATTCCCAGATATGTAAATTTTGCTTCCTGCTTTATTATTTTCCCATCAATTTCAATTTTACATCGTAGTGGGTATTTAGATGTTATCATAGATTTGGTTTTTTCTGCTGATATTATCATATTGTATTTCTGGGCTGTTGTATTGAAGATACGTATTAATCTTTGGAGCTCGTCTTCTGTCTCAACAATTAATGCGGCGTCGTCTGCATAACATAATATTTGGATTTCTTTGTTCCCCATTTATGTAAGTTCAGTTCAGTCAGTCATGTAAGCATGACCGTTACGTACTGCTTGTATTATTTCGTCCATTATTATATTAAAGAGAGGTTGAGAAGTGGGTGAGGATATCATTACTAACAAGCTCGTAACGGTACGAGGGATGGATATCGAAACAGTAAAGCAGTATAAGTGTCTGGAAATATTAATAACAGACAATAGTGTAATGTGCCAAATAGCCTCCACGTTCCAATTTATTAATTTCTGTTTTTACTAATCTTGTCGAGCATTCAGTATAGATAGCCAACTTCAAAGAACATTGAAGATGGAAACGATATCAGACATGGTTATTTTCACAAGAAGAAGATAGAAAAATGTATGCCCGGTTAAATAGAGATCTGATAAGAAAAGTCTCGGAAAGGAAACACGACATATGGGAAAGCAAGTGTGCAGAAATAGACAGATATATGGAAATAACACTAAAATTGTTTAGTCCTTCAACAAAGGATCTTTAATATTAACCTTTAGCGAATTTAAAAGACATTTCTTTAACTTGTGGTCAAGAACAAATAACTTTATTTAGCAGTTTAATTTGAGCAACCAACGTTTTTTGTCCTTATGAAAAAACAGGTATTCTTTCGAGTGAAACTCTCAATGTTTCAGCTGAAAAATGCCTTTTTCGGGATCTTGAAGAAATATACGCTCAGAATGAAAAAAGGAATTAAAAAACAGCCAGAAAACTACAGAGGTATAAACTTTTTAAATACTACCCTATAATTTACTTACTAAAATTTTGCTGGAACTACAGCTGCAGATGAACAACAGGGTTTTGGTAGTGGAAGATCGTGGACAGATGCAATATTCGTTAAAAAGCAAATTACTCAGAAATCACTAGAATATAATAGACCAGCATTTCCTGTGTCTGATTGACTTAAAGAAACCGTTTGAGAGAGTAAGACTCAAAGATGTAATCCGTCTTCTGTATAATAGAGAAGTTGCCACAAATTTTATAAAAACTATCGAAAACATATACCAAAACAACAAAATGGAAGTCAAAATAGATGGACAACTTACAGAATCTATAGAAATATGCAGGAAATAAGACAAGGGGACTCATTGAGCCCTATGGTCTTCAATTTAATCATTGATGAAATCATCACAAGTATTAACAAAAGAAGAGGATACAGAATGAGAAAACAAAGAAATAAAATACGCAGACGACGCAAAATTTATAGCCCAAGATGAAGATAGTCTGCAAAGACTGGTCCAAAAGAGTGAACCTATGTATGACTGGTCCAAAGAGCAAAAGAATTTATTATGACAGTCTTCAGATAACCAAGATTACAAACAGATGTAAAATAGAAATTGATGGCATCAATATTGAACAAGTAATGAAAATAAAATACCCTGGAATTACACTGTACAGCTATGGAGACCTGGAGAAAGGTCAAGTACAAAAAGCAAATAGATGCAAATGGAAGTTAAGAATTCATAAAGCCAGTGTAAAACCAATAATGACATATGCCTCAGAAACAAGACCCGACGTAGCCACAACACCAAGGCTGCTGGAAACGGCAGAGATGAGACTACTGGGAGGAATTACAGGACATACGCTTAGATGTGAGGAAAAGTGAAGAGATTAGAAATAAATATAACGTACAATGTATAAATAAATAGACACAAAATAGAAAAAAAGAATGGAATAACTACATACGTAGAATAGAGGAGACTTGTGTCGTCAAAATAGCAAGAAATAAGTCACCAATCGGCAGAAAAAGTATTGGACGACCGCGCAAAATATGGAATGACAACCTTCTATAGAGTGTTATTCCGCTAATGAATGAGCAGAATTGGTTATAAAGAGAAAAAAGAACAAAAACACTTTATAATTGCTAAATTACCACTGAATATTAGCAGTATTGATGAAGAAGCTATTCCATCGACATCATCTCCTATTATGACTGGTTCAGCCATGCCATCAACATCGTAATCTGCTAAGAATATTGCAGAAAATGTCATGTTAAAACTACTACAGTTACTTCAATACATTTATCGTAAAAATTAGTAAAAAAACAACCTCATTCACCATTACCACCAGGTAGAACAAGAAAAATGCAACACCATTTACGCCAATACATTCCTAATAAACCCCATAAATGGGGAATAAAATTAATTTTTGCTATTTGATTAGTACAGATACGCCAACAGATTTAAAATTTGTAATGGAGCTTGTGATGTCATCCTACCAAGCAATCCTGATCTTAGTATAGCGTAAAAATTTGTCTCAAATTATCTGACTCCAAAAACTACATTATCTACTTCTATAACTTTTACGTTTCGTTGCCACCGCTAGTGTATCTTTGCGCGCGGGTTATTTATTCATTGGGAACTAGTCTAGCCAATCGAATTAATAACTAAATATTACCAGCTGATAAAGATGAGCAACTAACGAAAGAAGAAAGAGGATGACTGTGGAATATTAGGGGGTTAAATATGACATAGAACTAAGTGCTTTGGAAAGATACAAAAGATCCACGTCAAGCTTCAACTTATGTAGGATAGCAGTCATTCAAACGAACACTTGATCAACAACAACCAAACAAAGCCGTTCGTTATGATAGAAAAAAAGTTACATTGACGTAGACTGTCCACAGATCATCAACGAATACAACAGTCATATGGGTGGTGTTGATCCTATGGACGGTCTAATAGGCAGGAACCACATTCGACTGAAGACTCGAAATCTCATGTTACGAATATTTTATCACCTGATTGGTATGGCAGTAACCAATGCCTATCTTCTAAATCGTAAAATTGATCCACAAACTTTTAAAAAGATCAAATTGCTATTTGATTCTCGAGCAAATAGCTGCTGGTCTATGCAAATATACTAGAATATGTCTAGAACTGGACCAAACTCCGTCCACCAGATGACGTTAATGTTATAGAATATATTATGATCCAGATATGCATGACAGAACCGAAAAGAGATTTCTTATTTTTATATTTTGTTACGTTTTTGTTAAAAAAACGGTTAGAAGGGTTTACCAAGTAAACGTCTACGTTACCACTATGTGAGTTGTGGGCTGTGGGGCGTCTTGTCCGCTGAGCCGTCTTGTATGGGTTACCATTAACTGTTATGCCGGAACTAATTCAAGATGACAAAATGATGATGGAATCAGGATGATGATAATAAAATATTGGTAAACGAACACTACAGAAATAAGGTAAATTTTGTAACCATAAAAAAGTTACATTGACGTAGACTGTCAAATATTAGAATTAGAATTTCAAATATTACAGGCAAAACCCTCTGATGTTAAACTCAGTTACGTTTTTATATCCCAAATAAAAAAATATGACATTATTCTATAACAAAAAAGTTGTATGTTGTTACTTTTATATAAAAAAAAACTAGATTTAAAAAAAATATAAATTATAAATAACGATTTGTTTTTTTAACCTTTTTTGTAGATTGAATACCTACTTCTTTTTATCTCAGACATTCTAATAATAAAGCTAATTTATAGTATTTTTATCTCTACGCTAATAAAACAAGTCTACCCATAATAGGCTTATTATTATTTTACCACAAATTACTTGTACACAATACCACTCATTACCTCTATTCAGAGAATCCACTTTTTTCTTAAACAGATCTAATCAAGCCAGCATAGTTGTACGGCCTTGAACAAAAAAGTAACGATAGGAGGGAGCTCAGCCTGGTCTCTTATTAAAGATAGTTACGCCTATTAACCAGCCTCCCATCACTCCACTTGATGTAAATAAACAATCATAGCAGCTCATAAAAAACTCGAGTGATTATGTGATTATGTGTCGAGTTTAAATGCGAATGGGCGGCTGTGAGTCTAGGACGTGCAGACGTTTTTTTTATAGAAGGTGGTTTTTTACTTAGGGTATATCAATTCCTTACAAATTTTCCAAATGCAGAAATTTTTGTTTAATATTTATTTTACCTATTGTAGATTTTTAGGTTGAAGGACGATCAAATAACAACACAAACTTATTATTTAATTGCAGATTAGGCTTATTCAGTTATGATCATTTTTAATTTATGTTTTAAATGGGAATAAGCCACAATTAAAGGTTAAAATACGTTTATTGACGTTTCAATTTCCACTTCGGAAATCGTTCTCAAAATACAAACATAAGTAAATTAAACAAATTTTGTTTTTTGTTACTTAGTGAAAAATTCTTCTAATAATTTAATTTTATCTGACTCATCTATATTGACAATTCAGACATACCTTATACATTTTAAAGTAGACGACTTTAAAATGATATTGCCAATATTGTTGAGTTTGCGTTCCTGGGACGACTTTACTTATAAGATAGTTCATTCGATTACATGAAATCAACTTTAACTTGAGAATATCCGTCAGAAAAGATCATAACATGTAATTCGTCTTTAAAAAGACAAATACATGCCATGATGACAGTAAAAATTCTCCTGTTAGTGATTCCATAGTAAATTATGAGGGAAAAACCAGGAAAAAAAACCTCATAATACTATCCCGACATGGTAAATATTTGATCGTGCATTTAGTTTACCTTCAATAAACACCAAATTCCGATTTTATATGTTTGTTATTTAAAAAAACATAAATGATGTATTCTCTATATGTTACTGACTTACCAATACTGGTATTTTTCTTTTAATAACTTCCTCTTTCAATATGGGTAACCAGATCCTACTAAATTGGTCTCATTTAGCATAATTAGAGCCGCTTCGTTGATTTTTCTCTTTTTACCATCCGTTTCTTTTAGGACTATATTTGAATCATTCAAATATAGTCCAACAATCCAACAGTCGCGAAACAATAGCAATTTGAATGATTCAAATATAGTCCTAAAAGAAATGGATGGTAAAAAGAGAAAAATCAAAGAAGCGGCTCTAATTATGCTAAATGAGACCAATTCTGTCGCGAATTCCTCGGCAGAATGTAGTAGGATCTGGTTACCCATATTGAAAGAGGAAGTTATTAAAAGAAAAATACCAGTATTGGTAAGTCAGTAACATATAGAGAATACATCATTTATGTTTTTTAAATAACAAACATATAAAATCGGAATTTGGTGTTTATTGAAGGTAAACTAAATGCACGATCAAATATTTACCATGTCGGGATAGTATTATGAGGTTTTTTTTCCTGGTTTTTCCCTCATAATTTACTATGGAATCACTAACAGGAGAATTTTACTGTCATCATGGCATGTATTTGTCTTTTTAAAGACGAATTACATGTTATGATCTTTTCTGACGGATATTCTCAAGTTAAAGTTGATTTCATGTAATCGAATGAACTATCTTATAAGTAAAGTCGTCCCAGGAACGCAACTCAACAATATTGGCAATATCATTTTAAAGTCGTCTACTTTAAAATGTATAAGGTATGTCTGAATTGTCAATATAGATAAGTCAGATAAAATTAAATTATTAGAAGAATTTTTCACTAAGTAACAAAAAAACAAAATTTGTTTAATTTACTTATGTTTGTATTTTGAGAACGATTTTCCGAAGTGAAAATTGAAACGTCAATAAACGTATTTTAACCTTTAATTGTGGCTTATTCCCATTTAAATATAAATTAATTTAAAATGCCACAAGAAAATAGCATCTTCAGAACAATGATCATTTTTAGTATCTCCAATTTTTTATTTCCCTAGTTTTTCGCTGTTATTCTCTTACTTCTGCGTTTTATAAGGCTTCGTGTCTTCTTGGGCCACTTTCTTTCTTTCGCTAGTACTTCATTCTATAATCGCGTATGTTACTGCTTTATCGCCTGCTCAATAAACGTGACATAGCGATTTAATTCTACTTTGATTTATTTTGATCACGATATCCCTTTTCAGTACTTTCTTAATCTCTGCATTTGTTCTGCTTCTATATTCATTTTGATCTGTTTTGTCTGATCTCGGTATGGTCCTTCAAAACTACAAATTGGTCAACATATGGCATCAACTTTAATTACAACAAGTTAAACCACCTCTGATTCGTTGACGACATCGTAATTACAGAAAAACACATTCGAGGAATCACAAATTATAATGAAGGAAGGAATAAAAAAAACAGAAACAATGACCAACGCAGATCATCCCCACATGTAGAACTAGAAAGGGCAGTGAGAAAGTCCAGGGAATATAATGTACCCAGGCCAAAATTATAAAAACTTAACAAAGAAAAAACCAAGTGCGGAAATCACTAAAAGAGCAAACACTGGCTTGGGCAGAATTTGAAAAAACTTAGTTGGGATAATGAAAAAACCATAAAAGAGCTCAAGGTTTATGGAGCAAAGTGTTCAATAAAATGCATCCTTCTTATCACAGCATATGGATGTCAAACCTGGACCCCTAACCATGACAAAATATGAATAAAACTAGCTACAATAGAGAGGGGCAATGGACAAAAGCAATGTTAGGTATACGACTGACAGATAAAAAGAGGATTGACTGGGTAAGATAAAAAAACAAAAAGTTGTGGATATTACAACAAAAAATTGCCAAAACTCAAATGAAGCTTCGCAGGTGAACGCTGCTAGAGAAAAAAGACCAACGTTAGAAACACTACAATACCACATTGAAGACCTTACACATTTAAAAAAACTAAAAAACTGACGAAATAGTCCACAGTTTCTTTTTCTAGACATTCACGTAGTGTTTTCGGTAGGTTTCAATTTTTTCCTTTTTAATTGCATAATCCGCGCATTCAAGTACGATATGTTGTACAATTAAACTATTATCACACATTGGATTAACACTTCCAATCTGTTTTATTAAAGTTTGGTCTTTCCTGTGGTTTACACTTCTTCTTCCATCTTCTAATTGTTGTTTTTTTTTATGTCTCCTAGTGTTTGTTGTAACATTTTTTTTTATTTTTTTTCGGCGACGATTTTCGGGAGACAGGATCGTACAACCGCAGGCCCAGCTCAATGCCGAAAAACGATGCACTACAGTTCGAGATGACCGCTTCATTGTCACTACAGTATTGAGAAATCGCTTTTACTGTTGAAGCTCGTAGGTCTCTTCTTAAGGTGAGAAACGTTAGTGTGGGTAGACAAACGATTAGCTTCTATCAAAAATAAAACTTGATTGCTTTTCGTCCAGCTCGCGCACCACAAACTGCTCCCCACAATACCGTAGGGCTAGACTTCATTTTGCGCGAGAATATGCTAACTGGGACTATGGCGGAATGGAAGAATATACTGTTCTCAGATGAGATCAGAATAGCCCCTAAAAGGTCCAGATGGACGCCCAACGTGTCCTTTAGGCGTCACAATAAAAAGGTTTTGCTGCATACGCCTATAACCGAAACAATGGCTTACCGGTCAATAATGAATTTGAAGAGGTATTTCTTACGAAGCTCATACTGATCTTGTTGTGTTTCGGTAGAGGCAGTATGAATGCCCAAGTAGACGTGGCAAGAAGTTCTCCCATACCATGTCATGCTTTTTTGCACCGTTTCATTGGTGATAACTTCAGACTAATGCATGGACAATGCATGTTTGCCATACAGCAAGATCTACCCGTGAGTACCCTTAATAAGGTCGGGTTTTCAAGTTTCTACCATGGCCAGCACACAGTCCCCGATCTTAACCCAATTGAGCATATCTGGGGACAACCTCAAAAGACGGGTAAGAGCAAGAGTACCAGCCCCCTGCATCCTTTGAAGAGCTGAAGACAGCTGCGGTAGAGGAGTGACACAATATCCCCCCGATCTGATATCCAGGATATCATGAATGGATTGCCAAAACCGGCCTCCAAGAAGTACTAAGTGCTAAAGGCGGCAAACACCCATTATTGATACCCAATTTGTTTTTCAATTAGACTTTTATTTCCCAAAATATTGTTGGTTTGAATTTTTCTTCTAAGATTTTATTCATTGAATTTTTACTGTGAAAAAATGCCTTTTTCAAAAAGATTATTTTTTTCTCTTCCGCGGAGATAAAAAATTGATAAAAAAAACATGTCTAGTTGTTAAAGCACCTAACTTTTATATTATCCAACATAAAACAAATCAATCAAAAAAACAAAAATATTGAGAAAAGCATGAGGCTATAGTTTACGATTTAATTTCAGTATTCTACAAACGCTAAAATATTCCCACAGGGTGATGAAAAACTTTAAGAAAAAAAAAAACACAGTTGGATTCATACACCCGGTATACAATGAGAATTTTACCTGTTTAGCAACAATATTATTATAAAGATATTGTCAAGGAATAAGGCTATAAAATATTAAAAAAAAATCATTTTAAATCAGACAACAGGTTTAGGAGATATAAGAAACCAAAAAATTACCCCATTTTTTAAGGTGGGCCTGTTAATTTTTGGCCCAGAGTGTATTTCTATCAATTCTAAGAATTTCAAAAAAGCTTTTCTACAGCATATATTCATTGAAAAATATGTTTTCTCCATGCTTCCAAAGCTGAATTGACTTCAGAAACTAAAGTCTAATAAACTTGTACAGCAAAAAGAATTAGTTGGAATAGATGCTTGAACAACAACAAGCGGATGCTGATCTTTCGAGCAAAAATTATTTTAAGTTATGAAGCATTTTTTAACCTTAATGGCTTTTTTAATCGTCAGAATTGCCGCATTTTGGGGTTCTGACAACCTACATATAAATGTCAAAAAAAAATGCATCGACAGTGAATCACTGTTTGGTAGAGGCCATCATTGTATCATAGTTCTTTGAAAAACGAGACTCCTTAAGCAGTTTATTGTTACTGGTGCTCGATATTACAACATGATAGCAGATTTGTTTGATATTGAGACATTTGATGAGCCATTCCTTGGTTGTGAACTCTCTCATTTCGGTGATCATAATTAGCTCCCTGGATCATATGATTTAACCACCGTTAGATTTTTTTTTTTTGTTATGCATGGTATAAAAAGGGGTTTCCTATTTCAGTTTTAAATCTTGCGTAAATTTTTAATACACCTATTTTAGAAAATTTAGGATTACAGATATTGACATACAAAAAACAGCACTTTAGTACCAGTGTACAAAATATTCTTAATATTTATGAACTTTCACTTATAATTTTAAACCACATAATCCCCCCTGTATGAACGAATCTAGCAGTCAAAACAGTGTACCTCGTTTTAGGGTTATTGGACGCCACTTTTTATTGGTTTATAATAATGTAGTAGTTACCGTAGTAAAAAGTTTAAAAAAAAAATTTAATAGATTGTTGGACACTTCAGACTAGTTTGGTATTAATTTTACAATGTGGTTAATGGCATGGTGATGAGGTGATTATTCGATATATATATATATATATATATATATATAATATATATATATATATATATATATATATATATAATATATATATATATATATATATATATATATATATATATATATATATTATATATATATATATATATATATAAGAAATACTGGATATTATTGACTGTCGATATAAAACAAAAACTCTGAGATAGCGCGT
>NW_027312765.1:0-26121 GCF_040954645.1 Diabrotica undecimpunctata | reverse complement strand
CGCTGCTATCTCAGAGTAGATCTGGTCATTTAAAGTAAGGTCGCTAAACTGTATTAAAGCGTTCGAAATGTGGTGTCTCTTCCATTGAATAAAATAGGATTATAATATATCCTTGTCGGACTCCACTTAATTAATATTATTTACATCTCCCCACTGCCGTGAGGCGTAGGGCTGGATAACCTTGCTAGGAGAAAATCTTAATTTCAGAAACTTGGTGTCCTATTTGGGAGTTTATTTTAACAGGACTCCCAACTGGAAGACCGACATAAAAAACACCCTAGACAGGGTAAGAAAAAGGGCAAAACTCCTGGCAGCGTTGTCTGGTAAACTGGACAATACGTCAAATAAAACACTACTGCAGACTAAAACCTATATAAGGCATGCGTCTATGCGTTGCTTAATACCCGCCAAATGAACACTATCAAGGCCACAGAAAGAAAAATACTTAGATTCTGCACGAGGAAGCGCAGATACTACTCATCCACGAAGTAGCCAACGTTACATTAGTAAAGGACAGAATTCTAACCCTCGGCAAGAGATATGTCCTCCACACTATAGCTGGCTCAAACAAATGAGTCAACCTAACACTTAAGACTCCTTGCCACCGTCGAGGGCAAATACCCACCAAGGTTCCTAAAAGTAAAGTTTTATTCCCTCCAGCAAAACGTCTTCATAACACTGAAAACGAACTTCCTGAAAAGTATTTTGATATATTAGAATCACTACTACTACTATCGGTTCACAGCGTTCTCCGACGCCTTCCGACTCCTAACCGCAATTCTTCTCTATTTTACCATAGGCCTGGAGGGATTTCTCTTTCCTCTAGGTCTTTTTCAATTCCCTCTCTCCAGCTTCTTCTCGGCCTTGCTCTTTTTCTTCTTCGTTGTGGTGTCCACGTCAAAATCTGTTTCGGAATCCTGTCATCTTGCATTCTCTGTACATGGCCGTACCATATTAACTGCTTTGTTTTTATGTCATCAACTATTGTATGCTTGACTCCCATCATTTCCCGTATTCTCTCATTTGGTATCCGATCTCTTCTTGATTTGCCTGCTGTTCTTCTCCAGAAGTCCATTTTTGTTGCTAGTAACAGTTTCTCTGTTCTTTGTTTCATTGGCCAAACTTCACTGCCATATGTGATTACACTTTTAAGTATGGTGTTGTATATGAGTTGTTTGTTCGCTTTAGATATTGTTTGGTCCCACAGAATGCCGTTCATCGTGGATATGGCTTTTCTACCCTGTATGTTTTTGTCTTTTATAGCAGCATCGAGTGTTCTATCTTGAGTTATCTTTATACCTTCATACCCAGGTACTTGTATTCATTACAGTGTCTAATTTCCACCCCATCGTCTAATATAATAGACTGCTTTGTCCCTCCAATACACATGGTTTCAATTTTCTTAATGTTGACTATGAGACTCCATTTGTTATATTCTTCTATTAGCTTCCGAGTCATGTAACTCAAGTTGTCAATGATCCTGAGCAATCAGTATTTGGTCATCAGCGAAACATAAGGTGTACAATGTAGTCTCGTCGTTGAGAGGGATTCCCATGCCATTACATTTTCTTTTCCACAGCTTGAGTGCTTGTTCCAGATAAATTTTGAAAAGAGTAGGCGAAATACAGCAACCCTTCTTTAGTCTTTTCGTGACCTTAAATCCCTCAGATATCCTTGATCCAGTTTTAATTTTTGCAGTCGTTCCATTATACAGACTTTGGACTGCTTTGATAAGACGATGCTTAATGTTAGTTTGCTGTAGGGTTGACCATAGTTTACTGAGAGGTACACTGTCATATGCTTTTTGTAAGTCTATGTACACCAAGTGAACTTCTTTATTGACGGCTGTTTTTGTCTCAATAACTTGACGCGCTATCTCAGAGTGTGGTCTACTGTGATCGGCCCAGCTCTATAACCAGCTTGCTCCTCTGCTTCGTAATCTCTATAGTCTTTCTTTTTTGTTCTTAATAGTTTCCCATACATCCTACTTATTGTGCTGTTTACCGCAATTCCTCTGTAATTTTTCACACTGATCCTTGCTGCTCTTTTTGTGGATAGTTGACATGATAGATAAATTTCATCCTTTTGGTAATTCGGCCCCATTCAAGCAGTCTTGAAAGAGTTTTCTTAACTGTTCCTGGAGTTTCTCTGTGCCAGCTTTCACTAATTCTCCAGGGATGTCACCAGAACCAGGGGATTTTCCATTTTTCAGAATTTGGATATTTCTTCCATCTCTGATTTACTTATTTGTATATTAGAATCAACTTCCCTAAAATATTGAAGCCAACAACTGTAAGCCAACAACGCTGATTAAGAGCCGTTCCTAGTATGGCTGGTAACATCTTGAAGTACCTTCCCTTGGCTTGTCTGGCTTACCAATAATTCCTCTTGTTCGCTACTTAACACAATACGCCACCTTCTGAACCCTAACTTTCTAGAACTCCACTACGAAATCACCATACGCATAGCATCCTGACGTTTACTATACCTCCTAGCTAAACAAAAAAAAAAAAGGGAAGCACCCTCCCTTGAAGAGGCAAAAGCCTAAACAAGGTAAAAACATGATCTATCTACTTCACTTAATATTTAAAGTGTCCGTTAAAAGATAGTTAGTAATGCGGGGTTCTGCTGATTGGCTCCAATAGAGTTATTTTATTATTCTTATCGTCATTCCTGTAATCGCTCTTGCAGTGGCTCATAGCAGGCCATTATCAAAGGATTTTTATTTGTCAATGAAGCACATTTATATTCATTAACTATTTATTTGTTACCCCAATAAAAAGGGATTTTTTTAATATCTTGACTGTTTTTATACTAAGGCAATATAAACGTCACTTTGAAATAATATTCAGATATCTCCTATGAATGTTTAATACTCATAGTTAGTACTTTTTAAAATATTCTACTTGGCATTTAATAGGTAAATTTTATATAACTTTAAATGTATATTAAAATCTTCCGAGTCTGCCTAATCAAATCGGGAACTTAATACGATCCTTGTTCGTTATTCCAATTTAGTGTTCCTTAACTCACACATTTCTAGCTACTACATTTCTGGCTAATATTGGAGGAAGTCTAAATGACCGTCGAGCACAAAGATTAATTTAATGTAGATGTCTTGGGATAGTTTGATCACTCATAGTATATTACAGACTAACTGTAATTCAATAATTTGCGTTTTGTTATTTAACTGATTACTAAGCAGTAAGATGTCTGTTCTTATGGTTTACAAAGCAATACAATTGTCTTGTATAGAGGTTGAAAGACTTTTATCAACCTAATAATGCTCCTTTCAAACTTTATTACCAAAGTGTGAAAGAAAAAATGGCAAGAAACAAGTCATGAAAAAGTATAGAGTCAGTAAGAGAAATGAAAAGGGAGAAAGACTGGTTCAGATTGCAAACTACCAAAACATGCCAGTTGCAAATACATTCTTTACAAGAAACTAAAAAATCTAAAAAAAAAAAATCACATCACTATAAAAGGACAATTGATGAAAAGATTACAGGACCAAATCAACGGTTCTTAATTAATGAAAATCATCCTTGGTAGTGTCAAAGAAATTGGATACCCGCAGCAAAAAATCAACATAGTTAACTGTCTGATATAACCAAAATAATGCTGTACAAAACTAGATTGTTATGCTATGGTAGATGTTAGAATAAGTGAACATCAATCTTATACTAAAAATAAAGAATTTGGCAGATCTCAAATATGTAAACACACATGGGAAAAATGAACATAAGGTTTAATGGAAGATTCAAAAATAGTCCTAAAAGAAACAGATGGTAAAAACAGAAAAATTAAGGAATCGGCTCTAGTTATGCTAAATAAGACCAATTGTGTCGCAAATTCCTCTGCAGAATGCAGTAGGGTCTGGTTACCGATATTAACATTCGTCTTCCCACGTCGGTAGAATTACGTGTAGTCCCATGTAGGCCCCATTTGTACCCCAGAGAAAAAAATGCGTATATTTAATTTTTATTATAAGAAAATTAAATAAAATCTTAAATCAACACATTTTTATTACATCAAAGTGTATATCGAACAAAAAAAAAATTTTATCATTTAATTAATTAACTGTAGGAATAAAAAATAAATCTTAGGACCGAAAACTAGTCTGAAGTTTCTTGACATCGGGTGCAAATTACTTCCTTGATATGGTGTTCTGCACATACAAAATTTTTACACTGCTTACAAAATTGCCTTGATTTACGATCTTTATTTCGACTACATAAGTAGCAACGTCCACTTGAAGATCGTTTACAGGCTGCTCCCATTTGCATCTTCACCAGCGCCAACTCTGGAACGACATCTTGCATGTACTGCTTCAACGTCTTACTCAATCGTACTCCTTCATTATATCGCTTGGTAATATTTTCTTTTACTAAAGCTTCTCCTAGATTTAGTAAAAAATTATGTCTATTATCTTTTTCTCTAGATGAATCCGGGTACTTGATACAACCATAAGATATAAGCGTTTAGGCTAGAAATGTCCAATATTTGGCCAAACACTGCCATTGGCCATCGGTTGCATATCCTACGAGCAGGAGTATTGCTTATCTACTGCACCTTTTGTATTATATAGTCCAGTATAATATCTTGCTTGTTATTTAATGTTTCATCGGCAACAGCATCATCATGATGTTCAGTGAATAATAAAATAACCGATTTGCCTTTGCTGGTAACATAAAAAACCATAGTATTGTCTTTCGAAAAAGCCAACATACTAGAATGAACAGGGCTTGAACGATTTGGTAGCAACTCGTGGGAATATATGATTAATTTTTACGTAGAGTACCACATAGGCTTAGTCCTTTTTGTGATAGTTTTTCGGCCAGTGGAAGCTTGTAAAAATTATCTGTAGTTATGCCATACCCCAGAGAAAAGTGGCTCAATAACATCAAGGACAACTCTTTCACCTTGATTTTTTTCGGGTGCGTTATCTTTTTTCCAAGATAAACTTGTAAATTCATACTGTAAGCATTTTCGCTGTCTGTCATCGCCAAATCTTTAAGCCATATTATCAGGCTTGCTTTTCATATACAAACGAAAAGGGCATCGCCCTCAGCAATGAAACTAGTTGTTCATCTATGGTGAGACACGGTCCAGGTGAATATGACATAGTACAATTTTTCACAAAAGTATTGAACAGCTCTCTAATAGGTGCGAGTTTATTATGCGCTTTAAGCTCAGCTCTGGTAGAATAGTCATCGAAACGAATAAATGCTGTAAGCAACTGAAATCTATTACGTGACATACTTGCCGGAATAATAGGCCTAGCGTATTTTTTATCGGTACACATAACATTTTTTGGGGCTCTTTTGTAGCTTGAAGTGCTCCTTGAATATGCAGAAGTCCTAAATAAGCGCGAATCTCTATATGATCAGTTAGCTGCCAAGTACGTGCTGGTTTATTTGGATTTGTTTCGTTCCATTTGTTTTTTATTCTAAAAAAATTACCCATGACATTACAATCCGTTTATGTCCTATTACCTATCAACAATAAGAATAAAATAAATGAAACGTATTACAAAAAATTCGAATCTGATGGTTTGTAAGATTCAAACTGATAAATAGTTATTATCAAATAAAGATATTTACCGGTTCGGCTTTATGATTTGTTTGAAGTACTATAATTCCTAAAAGATCGTCTGAAAAAAAAAACAGCGAAAATGCTTCAATTCTAGTGGTAAAATTCGAACTATACGTAGTGAGACCTGCTTGTTTCTTCACAATATTTTTACAATTCTTCGTGTCTGAGGATAAGGTATTTTTGACCAATGCATACCATCTTTAGATATATACCATGGATTGACAGGCTCTTCTCTTACGTTTGCTTGGTTTGTAATTTGCTGAACATTTTCATTATCGGATTCAATCACGTCAGACAATTTTTCAATTATTTCTGCTCCATATCACTATCTTAGCCTTCAGAGAACACTATGACATCATCTTCCAATTCATCGTCAGACTCCGCAAACCTAATCGCTTTAATTCGGCTTTAGA
Organism: Diabrotica undecimpunctata; assembly: GCF_040954645.1. NCBI lineage: Eukaryota > Metazoa > Arthropoda > Insecta > Coleoptera > Chrysomelidae > Diabrotica > Diabrotica undecimpunctata. The sequence goes on along the minus strand of NW_027312765.1, from coordinate 20,113 downwards.
TAATCCTTTTGGCATATTCAAAGTACGGCGGATGCAAAAAGCCAACACTACACTATAACAAAATCGAAGTAAAAATATACTAGTACTTACCGCTACGACGCGACAGGGAAACTAAATACGTGTAACCATCGCATTTCGGTTCGATGTTCTGTTCTTAAGATCGCGTTTACATGATGACAATTGGCGAGACAATTGTCCGAAGACAACTGACTGGCATGAAATTATTGGTCTTCGTCTAAACACTTCAGGCCAATTGCCTTGCCAACTGCCCTCACAATTGGCCCAAAATTCAGTTGTCTCCGGGAGTAGACTGAGGTCAATGAGCTGCGCCCAGTGAGCCCCCCCACCACTCTAAGTCTCAATTGTCGCGACAATTGGCGCCGTGTGAACGGTGTGTAGTGCTGTCTTGTTTTTTGCCAGTTCCCTTACCGGACACCACAGATGACGAGCAGTCGGCCATGTTTTAGCTTTCTACTGCCATGGCAATAGTTGGCCCCGTATAAACATCTTCTCGTTCAACTGGACTGACGCGCTATCTCAGAGTACCACGTGATGACAATTGTCCAATGACAATTGTCTCGCCAATTGTCATCGTGTAAACGCGGCTTTAGAGTTGCGACATGCGCGTAGTAATTTGCAAAGCCACCGATAATACAGATGACACAGATTCCCAAGCCGATTATAATTTATTTGTTTTTAATTTGAAACATCGTTACTGATTTTATGAATAGGATATTATTTGCAATACTCTAATGGACACAAAATAAAATTAGACAAACGAAACAGGCGCTAATTTCAAAAATATTACAAAAAATGTGTATCTGGGGTACAGCTGTACCCCACCCGGGAAGACGAAGGTTAAAAGAGGAAGTTAATAAAAAGAAAATGGCACTATTATTAAGTCAGTAACATATCGAGGATACATCATTTATGTTTTTTAAATAACCAACATAAAAATTTAGAATTTGGTGTTTATTGAGAGTAAACTAAATGTCACACAAAATCCTTACCATGTCAGAATAGTAATATGAGGTTCTTTTCCTGGTTTTTTCCTCATGATTTACAATGGAATCACTAACAGGAGAATTTTACTATCATTATGGCATGTGGGTGTTTTTTTAAGGACGAATTACATGCTATAATTTTTTCTGACAGATATTCTCGAGTTAAAATTAATTTTATGTAATCGAATGAACTATCTTACAATAAAGTCGTTCCAGGAACGTAACTTAGCAATATTGGCAATATCATTTTAAAGTCGTCTACTTTAAAATGTATAATATATGTCTAAATTGTCAATATAAATAAGTCAGATAAAATTAAATTATTAGAAGAATTTTTCACCAAGTAACAAAAACCAAAATTTGTTTATTTTATTAATGTTTGTATTTTGAGACCGATTTTATTACTTAAGGTCTTTTGTGACCGAACTTATTTTAACCTTTAATTTTTGATTATTCTTATTCCTATGCCGTCTCCATTAACGGAGGTTGGCGACCACATTTCTAAAAGTTTCTCTGTCCCTTGCAACGTGGAATAATTCGTCTACAGTCATGTTAGTCCAGTCTCGAATATTTCGCAGCCATAACTTCCTCTTTCTACCTATTCCCTTTTTGCCATCGACTCTACCCTGCATGATGACCTGCTGAAGACTATATTTATTATTCCTCAGTATGTGTCCAAGGTATGCAGTCTTGCGTACTATTATTGTTCTCAACAATTTTTTGTCTTGACCCATCCTTCTCTTCCTCATTGGTGACCCTGGCAGTCCAAAGAATTCTCGACATTCTAAATTTTTGGTTATTCCCATTTAAATAGTAATTACATCAATATTAATTTTTAGCACCTTTCGACTGTACATACTTGGTGATTATAATGACGCGCATCTTCCTGAGTATTAGATTTAGACCTGATTTATAAGGTATTTTTTTTCCCTAGTAAAAATCATTATTACGTTTTGTAAGGTTTTCAATATTTTTAGTATTACGATGTTTCTTTTTAATACTATAATTTGATGTTTCTAGATTTAATTATTGGCTGTATTTTTTTAAATAATATATTAATGAGTAAAGTTTTGAGTATGTAATATTATTTTTAGAAATTTTTTATTTACAAAGAAAATATTATTTTAAAAAGTTCTAAAATTAATAAATCCACACGCATCTACCTCGAAATTTTGAAATTTATATATATGGAAGATATAGGATTCGGCAGAAGGTTTTTACCCAATTTTATCCTCTGATGATCAAGCAAATTTATATATTTATTCCAACTGATGGGGGTGGTAAAAGGAATTTCAAATCGAAGTGTTCCTTTTATATATTTTAATATCAGTTTCAGTTCAAAAGAACCAACTTGGCAGTAACATTGTGGACGACCATTATCAATTTATAAGGATGGTATTTGCAGTGGCGGAGGATTAGATTGTTTAGTTTTTTTATGGTATGTATTACATATCTAAAATTTAAAAAAACTAACATTTGACAAATCAATCAATTACATAATCAGTTATTAAGAATGTTTAGTTATTTTATAAAGTAAACGTATTTTTAGAAAACTAAACAAAAGAAATCAGTAAAGGGTAAGCTAGAAACAATTCAAGAATTATAATCTACGAATAAATATTGTCGGTATCTGATAACTGATATCTGATAACTAATAAACTCTTTGCCTTCATTCGAAAGAGCGTAGAGAATATTCATAAGACCGATGATATAATTATAATTACAACGAAAGATTCAATCAATTATGATCAATTAATCAGCCAAAATCTCGGTCACTAAGCAAAAACGAATGGCCTATTATTGAAAAATAATAATGGATTTTGTTGAATGTCTTGGGTGCCTGTAATACTAAGAGGAAACGAACCATTGTTTGGCTGGATTTTCTCCTACACATCCATCTGAAAACAAATGCAGTTCAGTGATTTCAGGGGGTATATGTGTTTCATGATGTAGTCATTAAGGAATGTGCGCAGTTCATAAGGTCCGTTCTGACATTAACCATCATGGTAAGCATCAAATGACCAATAGGCTCTTTGAGGTTGTGTATTTGGATTGCGAATACCCAGAGCTGCCTAAAATAAAAGATTTTCTGGACTGAAATAAGAAAATGTCTACAAATCACCAGAGCTGAGAGAATAAGAACAGAGGAAATATGGAACAAAATGAAAGTAGAATGCTCAATTAACAAAAGGTTGGAAAACAGAGCCTGGCCGTGGTACGGGCATATACAAAGAATGCCAGAGCACAGGTGGCCTAAAAGAATATTGGACTAAGACCCGCCCGAAAGTAGACGAAGAAAAAAACCTGCTACAAGATGGAAAACATAAATAGAAAATACTAACATTAGTAAATTAAACAAATTTTGTTTTAGAAAATACTATGATAGACAGAGACCTCAGAGAAGGCAACTAGGAAAATAGAGTACTGTGTAGAAAGAACGAAAATGTTGGGAAACGTCTTTCTTGACCCTACTTCGTACTTTCTCATTAATTAGTCGCTGCTATTCTTCATTTTATTTCTATGGCTGGATCTAGTTGGTCCGTTATCTAGTTGGTCCGTTATGACAGTTCCTAAATATGTAAGAAGAAATAAGAAGAAGAAAAGTGCGGTAGTGGCATGTTGTGCATATAATCAAGAGCTAATCCGATCACTTCTGGTCTTTCAGTATACAGGGTTTGAACGTCTTTAATTTTATTATAAATTTCTTCGCTCGCCCTTTGTGAACCATTAGTTCCTCTGCAACTGCTCTCTTTGCGGTATCGCTAAGATTAACATCTCTTAACCTCGTTCCGTGCATTCTGCACTTCATGTATACATCAGTCTGTGGTCTCTTAAACTTATGATTGAAGTTTTTAGCAATTAGAAGCCTTTAGCAATTCTCAGTCTTTCTTGATCCTACTTAGTACTTCCTCATTAATTAGTCGCTGCTATTCTTCGTTTTATTTCTATGTCTGGATCTAGGTGGTCCGTTACGACAGTTCCTAAATATGTAACTTTGTGAACTTTTCAACTGATCAAGCGAATTTGAAGACGTTCAATATTTTCTGTATCGTCCGCGTATCTAATTACATTAAGTAGCTTCCCGTTGATTTTAGTTCCATATGGCTGCCTCTCAAGTGCCTTTTTAAATAGCTGCTCCGAATAAACATTTAACAATGTTGGGGAGAAAATACAACCGTACAACATACAACAATCTACATCGTTGTATGGAGATTTTGTCGGTTTAATTGTCTTCAGTTTTTACGATAGCGGTTTGATTCCTGTACAGAGTTTTAATGACACGAATATCTTTGTTATCTATTTCTATATTTTTTAGCATCTGCAATAATATTACATGCTAAACTTTATCGAATGCCTTTTCCTAGTCAACGAAGCATGCTAATACGTCTTTTCTTTGATCAAGTTATTTCTATAATAGGATATTTAGCGCAAAAAGTGCCTGTCTGGTTCGCATATCAATTTTAAAACCAACTTGGGTATCTTTGAGATCGTCTTCTCATTTTAGTCTAATTCTGTTGTAGACTATTCTTACAAAAATCTTAATAGTGTGGCTCATTAGCACTTTCGCTACGGGCTAAGTATCGGTTGCGCGTTGCTCATATACGGCGCCGGGAAAATTGTGCACTTCGCGATCGAGACGGCCACTCAGTAGTTTACATACTTTATATTGAAGTGGTTGAATCGTTTTTCGTTTGTCAGCAGTTTGTTTATATTCATTTTATCAAAGTAGTGGAATTTGTTTTCGTAAAACTTAAAAAAAAAACGGTATTCAGAAAGTACGGCGCTAGGGTGGGTGATGTGCTGCCGCGTATGTACGGCATCAGTATGGTGTATTTGTGGATCGTAACGTACATGAACGGTATTAGTAAGCAAGATGGACAATGTAGAACGTACTATTACGATTATAGCTCTTCAAAGATGTAAATGCTTAAAAATGTACGGTGACAGAATCTGAACGATGGAGATTAATTTGCGTAATAGTACGGCGCTCGCTCATCAAAGCTGCAAATGAAAATCGTACTTTTACGGCAACAGTATCGAAAGGGTTAGGCTATTTAATCGATATTCTGAGCATTTTCTAGCCTTGTGTTTTTTTGATATTGTAGTAAAGATGGATTTAAGCCAGTCTGCCGGAATCACTCCTGTTGTTTGTTGTCAGTTTTACTAGTATTTTTATGTTATCATCATCTATAAGTTTCAGCAACTCAGTTAGCGCATCATCTGAACACGAGCTTTTCTAATTTTAGCATTTTTAGGACGTGTTCTACTTCTAATTTCATACTTTCTGGATCGCCAGTACAATTTATTTTGGTAGGATTCATTAATACTATTTCTGTCATCTTCAAACAACTTGCCATTCTCTTCTTATTTCGTTCTTATTTACAATAATTTTGTTGTTATTGTCAACTAGTATAGAAGTAATTTGTTTTTTAAATATGTTGCTTGTTTCTTTTATTGTTTTGTTCGCATTAAAAAAGTTGTGCCTAAATATCACATCTTCCATTTCGTCGCACCTTTCTCTCATCCATTTTTCTTTGGCTAATTTTATCTCCCTTTTAACACTTCTCAGTAAATATCTATATTCTGTTTTATAAGATTTTATAAGTCGACGTTGTTTCATCAAATTGAAGATGTCTTTTGTCATCCATTTATTTTTCTTGATTAAGTTACTTGTATAATCATTGTTTGCCAAGATTTCGTTAACTTTTCTTAATGCATTTCATATGCATGCATTCTGGATTTTTTAGTTGTTCTCTGATTTATTATATTGTTAAATTCTTTTTTAATGCTAATATCTGCCACAAAGGATTGGTGATCACATTCAATATCTGCTCCTGGAAATGTAGTATCTTTTTTGTCGGCATTTCGGAAGCGCTCACTTACAAGTAAATAAAATACTTCGTTTCTTGTAGACCCGGGGTTGCTGCCATCATCAAATGGGACTTTTGAAGTATATGATCATCGCTTGGGTAGTTTATACGAGGTGTTTAAAATGACCATGTCGTTATCTTTACAAAGTTCATGCAATCTCTGTCCTCGATCGTTAGGTGGTTCAATACCATAAGCACCTACAGTTGGACTTTGTCGACATTTCCCAATTTTTGCATTAAAGTCGCATAAAGCCTGTAATACATAAAATTTTATGTTTATTAATCTTCTGTTAAAAGTTTTCTCTTTTCTAAGATCCTACAGTCTTTGCATTAACATATTTTCCGTTCTTAGAAATACATGCCTGACCTTGCAAACGGACTGTTTTTCTTGCATTGTGTGTCTAAATAGCAACATTGCTTTTTTTCTATCACTGGATGATATATTTTTACTTGAAATTGTTGAAAATTCGCAAATGTTAAGCTATTTTGTTCAATATACATATACACGAAAAAAATGTTATGCTTGTCAATACGCAACCGGCCACTATTTTAATGTTGACGTAAAAACCCGTTCTGGACGGGTTACTCTCACTTTCGTAGAGAGGCGTAAGTCAAATTAAGTAACGATAAGCGGGATTGGAAAACCACTAAGGTGCCCAACCCTAATATCAATGCTCTATACCAGTGTTTCCCAAAGTGGGGGTCGCGACCCCCTGGGGGGTCGCCATGAGGTACTAGGGGGGTCGCCGAACATTTCCAAAATAAGACAAAAGCACCACTTTGTTAGATTATGTATTTTTATTTTAACAACGCCGTAAATAGAAATTAACAATTAATTATCAGACGAAATATAAAACTAAATATTAAAGTCCGTAAAAATAAAAGAGTAAAACAAAGTCAAATATTATAATCTTAATGAGAGCTATGCGCCTGTTTCTGTGAAACTAATCTTTCAAATCTAGGCTGTGTATTTCAGACACACACAATTATATCATTTTCAAGTACGAGACGATTTCTAACTCTTGTTTTAATGGCAGTCATAGACAAGAAACTTAACTTACACAAATATGATGTTACAAATGGAACCAAACATTTTACAGCTTCACTCGCCAACTGGGGGTATTCCTGCATCTTTTCGGTCCAAAATTGGTCCGAGTTCTGGGAAAAAAATTGGAGCTTCAACATTCCATCACTTGATATTTCATAAGTTTTTCTTTCATGTTTATTGGTATTTCAACATGCTGAAAGGAATCGGCTAAAAACGGATTTAGTATCCATCTGCAACTGTCATAACTCTTTTGAATTTCTTCGGGGAAATAATCACATAGCTGTTGTTTTAAATTGAGCAAAGTAACATGCATGCAAAATTTGTAGCACTGTAATTGGATACATTTTACATAATTTCCTGAAGGCACTGGAATGAATCGAGTTGTTTTTTGCTAAGTGAGGTCGACCATAAATCGATTTTTCTTAGAAACGCCCTAATTTTATCGGTGGCTGTAATTATACATATTAATGTCGCGACCTTGTAAATTACTGTTCAAAATATTTAATTGCTCGAAAATATCAGCAAGGAAACCTAGTTTCAGAAGCCAAATAGGATCGGAAAATTGATTTTATTATTGGGACTTCTCATCTTTCAAGTACATTAAAAGCTCTGCTCTTAAGTGAAATACTCTTTTTAAGACGTTGCGCTTTGAAAGCCACCTTACTTCGGTGTGATAGAGAAGATTTTCAAATAATGCACCCATGTCTTCGCAAATTTTTCTAAAAATACGGGTCTGCAAAGATTTTCCTTTAATGGAATTTACAACTTTAATGATGGTTTTCATAACACAGTCCATTTCAGGAAGTAAAGCTTTGGACGCAAGAGCTTCTCGATGTAAAAAACAATGTCTCCATTTGGCATTATTTCTTGTAATTTCACGACAAGACCAGATTTATACCCTGTCATAGCTTTAGCGGCATCTGTGCATATAGCAATACATTTACCCCAGTCAATATCATATTTACTTGTACGTTTTACAAAAGTGTCGAGTAAACATTTTCCAGTGGTATTGGTCTCCAATGGGGAACAAAATAAAATATCTTCTTGAATGCCATTATTTGTATCTTATCTTACAAACGTAATGAATTGGACACAGTTACATATATCTGTGGATTTGTCCATTTGAAGAGAGAAGTACGCGCATTTATTAAGATTTTCCACAACTTGCGCTTGAATATTTTCTGCCATATCACTAATTCTTCTTTGGATAGTATTATTTGACAGAGATATTGTATTTAATTTTGCAGCCTGTCTTTCCCCACACATTATATGTACCATTTCAACAGCTGCTGGAAAAATCAGATTTTCAGCAATTGTGTGCGGATTACTAGTTTTGGCAACACGATAAGCAACTTTATAACTTGCTAATAATGCTTTGTCATTAGTAGTGGTTGCCAAGGGAAAACTGTCTTGCTGTTTGTGAAGGACGTTCAGCTTTCTTTCAAAGAATTCTACGGGCTTGTCTTTTTTATCAGGATGTTTGCTATTTAAATGTGGAACTAACTTTGATGGCTTCATGCTTTCTTTTGAAAAGACTTGTCCACAAATAACACATTGTGGTTTATTGGAAATAACGGTAAAACCATATTTAAGATATTCATCAATGTAGAATATGTTTTTCTTTTTATTGCTGCTACTGCCACTTTCAGACGTAGATGGTTCTGCACTTCTTTTTAAAAACTTATCCATAATTTATAATTTATCGTAGACGTAAATACGTAAACGGGAATACGTAAGTCGTAAAATATTTACTCATTACTCATCACCGCGTTCGCCACCATAGGCTGTTTGGATTCGAACTGAGGTTTCGTTCTTTCGTTGCGCATCGCCGCTTCTATAAAGCCAAAGCGAGGCTACGAGAACGTTCCAGAGTGCCATCTAGTAGCGAGCGCTTTCGCGATTATCATAGAAGAGTTTTGCGATGTAGACACAAGCTAATATGTCGCGGTGTACAATGTGCAGTGGACTTCTTATTATTTATTTTTATTGTAAATGCTATTCTGGCAGAAGTACCTACTACTAATTATTAGTAGGATAGATCGCAATCATTAAAATAATTGTATTAAAATAAAATAATTGTTTTTGATTTAAACTTAAACAGTAAAGTAAAATTAAATTTAAGAAACCATCAGATAATTGTAAATTAGGCACGCTATTTCTGTCAAATAATATTGAATATATGAGTGGGGGGAAATTGGGGGGTCGCGAACAAATTTTTTAGCGAAAAGGGGTCGCGGTTTTGATAAGTTTGGGAAACTCTGCTCTATACATTCTGCTTTTAGATCGTTTTGTTCCTAAAAATTTAAAAATACTGGAGGGGTGAGATATTTTGAATGTATTTTATCTTCTACACCTAATTTACAATATAGTTATTCCTGCTAACTACTTGATGATAATAATATTTAACGCTTACGAAAAGTCCAATTTTTACTGCATACTGTACTGTAAATGTTAAAGAAAAAAAAATATATATGCATTTTAAAACTTAAATAAATTAAAATTTCCCATATAGCTATAGCTCGAATTTTATTCAGAAATTAAAGTATTTGGCTAATAACACTTAGTTTCATATACTAAATAGAAAACGCTGATTAAGAGGCAATTAATAAACTTTAAATAGTAGTTCATCTAATAAATTATCGTGTATGTGGAATATATGCACTAAAATTATGTGCTAAAAATACAAGTATGAATAGACGGATATGGTCAAACAATTGCGCAATTGTAGTCACCTTAGTAATAAAAAGAATATATTAATATACTGATTAGACTGATATCAAAATCAAGAATGCTCGAGGACTAAAGTCGGACAATTTTCAATTAAAGGTGACTAATCTACAAACGGAACTAAACGGTAGCGGCAACCATGTAAAATTTCAGCAGTGAATTATTACCGCGGTCATTTTTATTGTGTATGCTTCGCCCATGTAAATAAGTGAAAAAGTAAAATAAATTTGCCCCCGTAACAATAAAAATTGGTGCTATTTACGAATGTATAGTAAGAATAGTTCATTGAATAGTTTGAAACATCGGTAAACTTATAAATATTTTGCTGGTCTATATATATTTACGTTTTTAGAAAGAATGGTAATAAGAGAAATGTGATATTTTAGTTTATTCCTTCCAAATTATATATGTGCATAGGCGTATTGTGTTTTATTTTTTGGGAATATATTTATTAAATGGACCTTATTAATAACTTTAAAATAGTTTTGAGGTAAGTAAAGTAAATTTGAGGCAAGTTTATTCTTTATATAGTATTAACCCATTTACGGCCCCTCAATATTACAAAGAGAAATTTGACAATTAATTTATTAGATTAGATTAAAAACACATAAATTAAGACTAATTTACAACCAAAAAGATATTTTTCCCATTTTCAAGGAAAACAGTACAATTTTTAATAAAGGAACATATTGTATCTTAAATGTAAATTAAATTTTTTGAAACATTTGGGTGTAGATGCATTCTACACCTTTTACATAAATAAATAGTATTACTTTTGCACAACCTACATTTTTGAACTATTGTCTCTCTTTGTAATGTGGCCAATATTGTCGAATCTGGTTTCATCTGGTAAAGCAAATTTAGATTGACGTCCATGTACTAAGTGACACTGATGTAGCGGTTTTTTCACTATTATAAATTATAAATATAAATCTATGTCGGCTCATGCTTTCTCTTATAATGTGCACTTCTTTATCCTCATCCTTTGACCAATACATATCAACTTGAAGCAGAGTTTAAACCAGATAATATACGTATGTTAATATTTTTTTTTAATATATGTTATTCATTTCAAAATCGTGACGGTTATTCTGGGATGCATAAATATTTGTAAAATATAGAATGTTCTCAATTACTTTTTATCAAAAAAGAGTGAAAAAACTTCAATATATGACTTGCCTTCATGATTGGCTCTTATATTGTCTAAATATCAATCAGACTGATGTTGAATTACTACTGAGCACCAATGAGTATCTGTTGTTATACCTTGAGACAAATTTGGATTTACTATTTTTGCCTGGTTTTTTCTTTGGATGTTTTATCTGTGGTTCAGAGGAAAATCATAATCAGAATCGTCAGAATTCCCAATTACTTGTATTTCATATGTACCTGCAATATCCGATTTTATTGATTCTTCACTAATAATATTATCATCAATGTCTTCTACGTCAGAAACTTTCTAATCTAATCTCGGCGGCAAATAAACCACATTAAGTGAGTCAGCATTTCCACAATCTGAGTCTTCTTCTAACAAAGCTATTAACTGTTAAGTAGTTAGTGTCATCTTCTTTTCATATTTCGAGAATTAACTGAAATAAACAAATGCACTACTATATAAACGCATTCACATGATAATAGTTTAGCTTACTTCATTTTAATTTATATGAACTTCATAATATATTTTTGACGTGACAACGTCTTAAATTAGGTTGTGGCTCGGAGTCACTCATGAAAAAGTGTAACGCACGCTCACGTCTGTTACGATGCGTCACCGAACGAGAGAGAGGCCCGCCGGACCGGCGAATGCCTTGCGTCTCTCTCCCACTTAAACATGATCGGTCCGCTGCGCGGGCAGCACTAGAGAATTAGGCGCGTTGAATCGGTGCGTGCTTGTGTCTCTGCCTTTCTCGAGCGTTCTTGGCGTTGGAAAACCGAGAAAGCGTCATAATACAAGTTCACACGTGTGGTTAAAGTATCGTCAGCTGTGTCTGTAGTGAAAATGTGGAGTGCTTAGATTCGTCATTTACAACAACTACAACAATAAAGGTAAATAATTGTACACTAATATTTCATTATCGTAAACTATGATTGATTGATTAATTGTTAGATTGACACAAAAGTTGAGAAACTGAGTTTATAGGTTATGTCATACTATTGACAAATGTTGATAGTGTTAAGTAAATTATTAAATTAAGTTTAAGTTTACATGTACAATGTTTTAGACAACAAAATATATTTCTATAGTTAAAATTTGTGCAATTCTTATTTTCATTCAATTCCTTGTTCCTATTGTGCAATTTAATAATATTCATATCAATAAATATTCTACCGAGAAAAAGACGTTGTCACGTAAAATCTTCGCCCGTAAAACCGACTTTACAGGCAACCGATTTTTTTTTATATTTATATAAACAAATAAACACAAGGAAACTTTCAAATTAAGTAAAAAAAAACAAATATAACGTTTACAGCACATAGCAATTCTATAAATAGAGAATGATGTGTAATGACAAGATCGTATGTTAAAATTTCACATTGTTTTTAGTCTAATGAAAAAAATAAGTATTTTCCAAAGTTTTCTGCTTTTTTTTAAGTTCTGTATTAGGTACTCTCTAATAAGAATAAAATTTTACTTTATTTTGTTAGACAACTATAAGATACCTGTTAAAAGACACATGATAATTTAATAATTATATCGGTCTTAGATTTAATTTTTACGTAAATACTTATGTGTTTAAATAAATAATTAAATTTTTTTTTGGTACGCCTCTGCAAAATTGATAAGTGGAATATGATTTCGTTGAAAACTTATCGTTAAGGGCTTCGTTAAGTGCGATGTTGCCAAGTTATCACCTTCAATTAAATTGTTTTAGTATATATGCACATTCTGAAGAACAGATATTAGACATACACTACTCAACAATTGAAGTGGATATTTTAAAATTCCTAAAACTAATATATAAAACTATTTTTAAAATAATTGCCTGTACTATACTCTATATGTTATCTTTATTCCCAATATTTTTTGCATGTGTTTTTTTCTCCCTATTCTTATCGGCCCTTATCTCGTACAAAGAGAGACATGTTGTTCCAAACATGAATATATCATTCGTATAAAAGTGCTTGTATTGGCTTTACCAGTTGTCAATAAGTCAAGAAATCTATTTATCACAAAAACATTACGCCCCAAAGACGTTTAGAACTAGTGCAGCTCGTGCAATTAGTTCGTTGGATCCTACAAGGCATAACTCAACAAGAGGTTGCTATGAGGCTAAATGTGTCGCAAAGTGTGATAAGTCGTGCATGGAATCGGTATGTAGCAACTGGATCTGGAACATACAGGCATGGAGGAGGAAGAGAACGATCTACTCGTCGGCAAGACCGTTTCATAGTTCTGAGGGCAAGAAGAAACCCAACATTCACGGCTTCCAGAATTAACAGTATCTTCAGGCATGCTACTGGATGAGCGATTTCCAGTCAAACTGTTAGAAGACGGTTACATGCATCCAATTTAAGGGCTAGACGGTGCTCTAGCCATCCACGACTAACTAGGGAGCAGCGTGCATGCAGATATCGCTGGGCGATGGAATACTGTCAGTGGAATTTCGAAAATTGGAGGAATTGTCTCTTTACTGACGAGTCCAGATTTCGTTTGTATACGAATAATCACCGAATATTGGTGTGGAGGGAAAGAGGACAGCGTTACAATGAAAATCTGAGAGTCGCAACCACTCTTTTTGGAGGTGGATCCGTTTGCGTGTGGGGAGGCATATGTTTTGACGGTCGCATGGACTTAGTCGTCTTAATTAATGCGACAATGACTGCTACACGATATCGAGACAGAGTCATAGTACCAATAGTTGTTCCATTTTTTGGTGCAGTAGGCGAATAATTTGTTCTGATTGATGATAATGCTCGCCCTCACCGTGCGAGAAATGTCAACGAGTGTATAGAAGCTCATGGCATTACAAGAATGGAGTAGCCATCGTGTGCACCTGATATGAATTGCATTGAACATGTTTGGGCCTAAATATCTAGGCAACAAAACAGGTTCCTTCAACCGCCCCAAACCTTAGATCAGTTGGCCAATACATTATGTGCGATTTGGGAACGTATACCGCAGCAGTTTATCAATAATTTAATAAGAGGTCTTCCAAATAGAGTTAGAGCACTAAGGCGACACAGAGGTGGACCCACACACTATTAATTTTTCTTTTAGGGATATTAGAAATTGAGCAGGAATAGAAATTTTAGGTTGTTAATTTTACAATTTTTGTTTATTTTCTTTTTTTTTTTTTCTTAAAGAATTTCTTTCTTTCAGTTCATCTGTATGAAAATACGAAGTAAAAATAAATCTTTATTTATATCACTCCATTTTTCTATTTGACCTTATGAACAAAAAATAAAATACAAATTTTCATAATATCCACTTCAATTGTTGAGAAGTGTATAAAGTAAGCTTGAAGCTTTATGTTAAGACGAAAATGCAGAATTTGATATAAGATACAGTAAAAATTCCTATTACTCCACTACTATTTTGTTCTTTTGGTTTTTTATTTTTATAATCTAACGATCTCACAACTTATACCATACTAAATTACTGACCTATACTGACATGAACCTTCACAAGTAGTTAAATAAGTCATCAACATCTTCTCCTTAACTGCAACCAACTGACCACGTTCCTTGCACTGTTGTGTAAGTATACTTACAATATACTCATAAAAACCAAATATATTTAATATTGACATAATTTATATAAATTTATAAGTTGTACCAACTGCAATACATAACCTTATCAGAACCTAACGATAATCTTAACATTTTAGTGCTATCAACCATTCACTCACGTTTCCATTAGACTAACTTAAATAAGTATTATCTTTGTAGTAACCAATTTAGAAATGAAAAGAGTCATTCACATCATTTGAAAAAGTTTTCTTTGATTATTCTCGAATCTTTTAGATCAAGCTTTAAAATATTTATGGACAATATTATTGACAAAATCGAATTTCACATATAGCAGTTTATAACAACATTTAATCTAATACAATTTTTTGTAATTTATAATTTGAAATAAAATTTTCTACGTCCCTGACGCCGTTACGTGTTGGCCGTAACGGAGGAGAGCCTGATGAGGACCCAAAGGCGATTTTAGCATCCCTACACGAGTCCTGCATTAACGGAAGAAGCCTACGAAAGTGGTGGACTCGTCGCTGATGTCGACAGCACATTCCATCCACGCTAATATTGACGTTATTTTATATGTACAAAGTACGTGTGTAACGACTCTAAATTCATTCGGTTTTTGGACTTTTCTTTCCTTTTCGGATATTTTCTTCTTGACCGATTTTATACGTGCTCACACTGAGAAACATATTTTCGAATAAGTTTATATAAAAGTTTATTTTAAAATTAAGAAGATAAATAAATTATATATAAATTTTATTATAATTTGCAAATTTGGACCTTTTATGTGTTTAATTGATTTAATATGCCTTAGGTTTAATTTTGAATAGACAAATAAATTTGTGTTAATTGAGATTTAATATCAGGGCCCTTATATCGTTAATTTTAATAAGTGGCTTCAAATAATTCTTTACGCTGTTGCCTGTGAGGAAAGGATGGATAATAAGAAAATAATTTAAACCAAATAATTTTGTGATGCTAAACAATTATATAATTTATTAAAAAAGAATAAAAAAAATTATTAAAGTCTTGTGCTCTATATGCTCTAATCTTCAATCTGTACTCTGAAAGAATATTTATCGAAGCTTTTCACGAAACTGAAAAAGGTATTCTACTAAATGGTTATCGGCTAAACAACATCAGATATATAGATGACACCATAGTATTTGCGGACAACTTAGAAGACCTACAAGTTCTTATGAACAAAATCACGTATTACAGTCAACAATATGGACTCAATTTAAACGTTAAGAAGACAAAGCTTATGATAATTAGCAAGAAACGGATAACAGAAAGTCAACTATACGTCAACCTGTAGAAAGAGTGACGCACTACAACTACCTCGGCATCATAATAAATGAAGAATGGACCAACAACCAGGAGATTAAAGCACGCATCGGAAAAGCTAGATCCACCTTTAATCGGATGAGGGCCTTCTTCAAGAGTCACAACCACTCTCTTGATACAAAAGTAAGAATGCTGCGATGGTACGTCTTCTCTGTTCTTTTTGATGGTGTTGAACCGTGGACCTTGAACGAAGATATGTGCAGAAAACTGGAAGAGATGTGGCTATATCGGAGAATACTTAATATCCCGTGGACTGACCGAGTCACAAATGAGGAGGTCCTCAGAAGAATCAATAAGAACCGAGAAGTACTGACCACCATCAAATCTCGAAAGTACAATTCTTCAGACATATGCGAAATGAATCCAGATATGCTTTTCTTCAAGCCGTCCTGCAAGGAAAAATATTTGGAAAACGGGGTCTAGGAAGAAGAACATCTTGGTTAAAGAACCTCAGAATCTGGTTCAATACATCTGTGCAGTTTTTTCGCGCTGCTGCAGATAAGATAAAATTGCGATGATGATTGCCAACATTCGTAACGGATACGCACATCAAGAAGAAGACGAATTTTCTTTTGGCATTTTAATATTTATTTACTATCTTTAATGGGAATTAAACACAATTTCGGTTAGTTTGTATTTTCAGAACGAGTTTGAAAGTGAAAATTTAAACGTCAAAATAAATATATTTTCAACTGATATTGTGCCTTCCAGTAAAAATAGTAAATATTACTAGTCATAATTTCTGAAATAATAATATTTACTTACCCACTTAAAGAATCGGTACTCACCTGTAAAAGAAAAAACTAGTCAATATTTTGTGTAGATACTAATTTCTTAACTCACAATTTTGAGCAAAGTAAATGTCAAGTGTTTCTCAACGTTATAGCATTTAAATGTTAACTTTAAAAATATTTATGATTTTATAATATAACTTTAGTTTTAGACAATTGCGGTGTTTAGCTCTTGGATGAATAATACTAAACCTTAGTTACAGTTCTCTGTTTAAAAGTACCTGGACATCTATTCATAAATAAGAGATACATAAAGACTGGGACCTAATTTTACTATATAGCAGGATTAGTCCACTTTGCGCTTACAGCAAATTAAGAACACCAAAAAAAGCAAAAGCTGTATTGTACCCTTATATTGAATAGTAATTGGAAAGTGTGCTTTCCAATATCTTACAAAGTTGAACTATAAAGAAAAACATGTTTTGTTAACTCACCAAATAAAATTAGTTTCGTTAATAAAAATTGCTGCAAATACATGTCAAAAAGAATTAATACTATATATCATCATCATCATGTGCAGCTTTATCAACCGTTTCCAATTACGGTGCAGCCTCCCTTATTTCAATGATTCATAAGGGGTCGCGAGGCATACCTTACCACGCTGCCTCAGGTCGGGTTGGTAAGGGGCAAGTGTTGTCGTACAATGGCTTTTGCCAGTAACCATTGAGTTATATTATATTAATTAGATTTATAGTTCCATCGTTGATTAAAATCAGTTTCCCAGACATCGAGGGGATCATTATCTAAAAAATTGAATGTTTCACATTTTTCATCAAAATTATCATCATTGTTGTTGTATTTTGGATCAAAAGTCGTATTATTCATAAAAACTGCAACAAAATGAGATTTTCTGTTGCTATTTTATCCATTTACTTAACCAAATTTCAAATTTTAATATATATGAGATCTTAACGGAATTTTTCATATATTGTCATTTTGACAGTTTTGTTATATAAATAATTAACTGGATGCATTTTCATAAAAAAGGTACTTTGGGGTACCGTAAACAAACCCACAAACTGACACATATACAAAACGTGATTAAAATGTTCATAAGTAATTGTCAAAAACACTATAATCCCGGTTCTTATCTTACCGTTGATAATTAGTGTCATTGTGTGATATGTTTTCGACGTGGGAATAATTTCGTCTTCATTTAAATCAGTTGTATTGGAAATAAATTATTTAAACAGATTAGCAATAAAGTTTGTTGCACTACTAATTTCTACATCTGACTGCATCCAATTATGTGGTAACATCTTTTTGTAAATCTTTACAGAAATATCCAATTTATTCAGATCTTCTTCAGCTTGCTATTATTCATGATCTATTAAATAATGAAAAGTGATTTTCTGTTGCTATTTTGTTCATTTTTACCTTAAAATTTGGATATTTATAAGATCTTAACGGAAAATTTTGATATACAAACTAAATAATACTATATATATATATATATATATATATATATATATATATATATATATATAAGCGGGGATCCTACAGCTTCTGCCGCTTCCCGCATTTCGATCGCCATCTTTTTCTATCTCTCCAGGTGTCTTCATCAATGGCTCTATCTTTCATGGTTTCCATAACACCTTGTATCCAAGACTTGGCTGGTAGTCAAGTCTTGGATACTTAGGTAGTCCATTTCAACCGTGTCAACTTTTTTCTTTCCTTTTACTGTCATTTGCCAACATTCTGCTCCATATGTAAGAATGGGCTCTACAATTACTTTGTAGATAGTCATTTTAGTTCTCATAGTAGCTTTGTTGGACCAAAGTATCGAATTCAGAATTTGAACACTCTTCCTGCCTTGTTTCACTCTATAGTCTATATCTCGTTCCGTTGTTCCTTTACTGCAGATAATACTTCCCAAATATTTGTATTCGTAGCACCTTTTCATTTGTCTAATTTCCAAATCCGGGTCTTCGTCTTCACTGCCTATTCGCATATATTCTGTTTTAGACATATTCATACTCATCCCCCATTTTTCGTATTCATCTTTGAGCTTTCTAAGCATATAATCTGCATCTTCTTCACAGCTTGCAATTAGTACTTGATCATCTGCAAAGAACAGCGTTGTCAGATAATGGTTGTTAAGCTTCAACCCCATTCCCGCACATTTTTGTCTCCACTGGTGCAGTGCTTCTTGGATATATATTTTGAATAGGGTGGGGGAAAGACAACATCCTTGTCTCAAGCCTTTCGTTACTGTAAATACCCTTGAGAAAGTATTTCCTGTTTTTATAGTGCTTTGAGGACATTTATAGATGTTCAGTATTGCTTTTAGATATGTTTTACTAAGGTCCGTTTTCGTCAAGACACTAAATAAGAGATTTAAAGGAACTGTATCATAAGCCTTCTCCAGATCTATAAATACCAGATGCGTAGGGAGGTTTCGAGCTGTTCGTTTTTCAATTACTTGTTGAAGGGTAAATGTGTTGTCCACGCACGATCTTCCTGCTCTGAAGCCGCTTTGTTCTTCAATTTCTTTATACTCCTCTTCTATTCTTCTTTTCAATATACGACCATATAACCTTCCCAGCGAGCTAGTTACGCTAATGCCTCTATAATTTCCGCATTTCCGTATTTCCGTATTTCCGTATTTCCGTATTTCCGCATTTTTTTTTTTTTGTTAAGAAAATGTTTTCAAAATTATTAAAATTTCAGGGAAGAATTTATTAGATAAGGGCATTTTAGTATTAATTCTTTTTTTCGGGAAAAAAAAGAATTAATACTAAAATGCCCTTATCTAATAAATTCTTCCCTGAAATTTTAATAATTTTGAAAACATTTTCTTAACAAAAAAAAATAATTGAATTTATAAATAGTTTAAAGTAGCAACCAATTACAAATAAGCCTCAATGTCATAAATGCCAACTTAAAATGTTTACCTTTGACAATTATATTGTCAAAAATAAAATTTTGTTTAAAAATTCTTTTTTGTTTAGTAACAAAAAAGAAGAAGATTTATTCACCATTGATAGATGTCTGAAAAAATGTAACAGATATATGGAAAATCAAATAAAAATGTGATATTTTTCAAGTTTCATATATAAATTATAAAGAAATAATATAATTATAAATTTTGCTTAGATTAATCTTTTGTTTAAATTATTATCACTTTTGCTAATACAAAATTTATAATTATATTATTTCTTTATAATTTATATATGAAACTTGAAAAATATCACATTTTTATTTGATTTTTTATATATCCGTTACATTTTTTCAGACATCTATCAATGGTGAATAAATCTTCTTCTTTTTTGTTACTAAACAAACAAGAATTTTTTAACAAAATTTTATTTTTGACAATATAATTGTCAAAGGTAAACATTTTAAGTTGGCATTTATGACATTGAGGCTTATTTGTAATTGGTTGCTACTTTAAACTATTTATAAATTCAATAATTTTTTTTTGTTAAGAAAATGTTTTCAAAATTATTAAAATTTCAGAGAAGAATTTATTAGATAAGGGCATTTTAGTATTAATTCTTTTTGACATGTATTTGCAGCAATTTTTATTAACAAAACTAATTTTATTTGGTGAGTTAACAAAAAATGTTTTTCTTTATTGTTCAACTTTGTAAGATATTTTGTCTTTTTTAGCAGCTCTACTCTGAGATAGCGCGT